>NC_056729.1:1715589970-1715857470 GCF_019279795.1 Protopterus annectens | reverse complement strand
TCATGGTATGAAAAGAAAACATAATGCTGGTAACGTCTCACTGGTGTCAGTTTCACCACTTTGCAGATATCTCTACTTGTTTAGCAAATAAATATGATATTAATGCATATTTCCATATGTTATACAAGTATCTCAGGCATTGGTCCCCATAGTAGCAGTGTGGAACAGCATTTAACAGGAGAGCATGGCATGTAGCTCGGGAAAGTGTGCTGACCCAAGTACAGAGGCCATTAAGCAAAAAGGTGTGATTTTCTTTTTATGCCCAAGTATGAATATTATATTGAGATTTCCATTAATAATTCAGTTTTATGGTATCAAATGAAAGCTCACATAATGTAGAAATTGTCACTGATACGTTTTGTCTGCCTACTACCAATTTGCAGGCATTTATACTTGTTTAGAAAAAAATATTCATGTATGTATTAATATATTTCTGTAAGTAAGTTTGACATTGTCTACCTTGGACACATTTTGGAATAGCATTTCAATCCCAAGTCATTAGAGAGATCAGGGATGTCAGTTCAGACATATCCGGTGTCCATTACCAATGAAAGTGTGAAGTATTTTCTGGAAACATTGTGAACATATGCCATACATTAGTAATTATGCTAACAGCTTGACTCTAAAGCTGTTAATGTGCAACCCCATTCTGTCAAATAAACACATGCACAATGCTGGAAAAAAATTATTCTGATATGATCGTGTGTGTCAGAATAGCTTTGTTTTGTAAACATTTATTTGTCCATTAAATATGCATAAAAGAATCCTCATGCAAATTGAAGATCACATCTACTTAAACAAAAGTCACACTGATAGTTGGAGAATATCTACTGTGGTTAGAGGCAGAGATTAATAGTTTTGTATACTCTTAGTTTGTCTCTAACCAAATGGAATAGGTTAATTTGAGCGCAAAAAAGGAAATTGGCTTGGCTTAAAGTAGCCCGCAAGGGCAGCTAGCCTGTATTTTACCTATGAACCTATAAAAATAATGTATTGTCAGATTACTTATCAATTCACTATTATGTGTGACTGTATTAATATCACTATTGAGAAGTATGTGCTGAAGAATTTCTGTATTTTAATCTTTTTTTTTCTAACGTGTACATTCCTCAAGATAACTACGTTTTTTTGCATGTAGGTTGCAAAACTACATTCTCAGGAGTTTAGTCCAGCCAGGAATTCTGCAGGTGTCAGGTAGTGTGAAATTCCACTTTGGCCTTGATGTTAGAGTTAACTGCATAACAGAATATGGGAAAGTTATGAAATAGAGGAATGCATCAGTTTTAGTAAGTGTATGAGCATCGTGAAGAATGTTCTAGAAAAAGTGCTATTAATATTGTCAGTTTATAATTCTGAAGATGGAATATGTCTCTGTTAGACTACTTCAGTGAGAGAATTACAGTAGTACATGCATAATTATTTGTACACCATTCAGGTTTTAAGGGCTTGGACATTGAATGCAGTTTAAAAATATTTGTGATGTCATTTCCCAAGGCTTCAAGCAAAATGTCTGACTCTAGAACCTGTCAGAAATCCACCTCTTAAATTTTTATGTATAGGCTGGGCAGGAAGAGGCTCAAGGCCTTTAACAGGAGTTTGATGATATTCTCAGGTTTGTTTTCAGTATTTGAAGTTCCCCTTAAAAAAAAAAAAAAAAAAAAAAAAAAAAAAAACATACATGGTGCAACAGGTAGCACAATCAACTTTGGTACATAAGTCTGTGTGTTCTATCCCCAAACCAGGTAGACAGATTGTTGGCACTGCAGTGCAGCATAAGGAGGGATGCTGCACTCATGAGTGTGCCATCCTTCGGATGAGATGTTAAACTGAGGGCCTCATCTGACTGAGTTGGTGAATGTAAAAGATTCCATGGCACCTGTCGAAAATAGTAGGGGGAAGTTCCCAAATACTTTGGCAACATTTCCTTTAATAATGTAAGTACCACCATGAGTCTCCACCTGAAGAGAGGCTGCTAGCCTAATAAGACTAACCTAGTCAACAAAGGATAAATAAAAAAATAAAACGGAAAAGGCAGAAATGGATGCATGTAGTGAGACTTGAGGCATACATCCCAGTTTGGCTAGAGGATGTAGGCCCATGTGAGGTATTTTAGAAGCTCCCAGACAATACATTGGTATTTTCTGATGCATGTAATGAAGCTCTAAGGAGGCCATCATACCAAAGGAGCTTAGCACATTCCTCCAAGCTAGAGGCTACGGTTTGGCTTGCAGTTCGTTATTTATTTATTTGACATTTGTTTATCAGGAAAATCTGACTGGGTATGAGCCCATTTTCAGCAGAGGCCCAATAGAAGTACAATTTATATAGAATTACAAATCAATGTTGGTTACTAAGACAATTGCACAGGAATACAATTTGTGGCTACAAGAAAATAAAAAAATAAGGCAAATAATAAAGCAAGCAATAAAGTTGAAAATACATTATATTGAAGAAAGTTCTTAATATGCATGTTACTTAATAATGCATGAAAAATATATTACCGAATAATAAGTCGTAAAAACTATATACTCTTCCTGGCAAGAGGCTTGGGTAGTGAATTGCAGTCATAGTTTCTGGGACAGATATAGGTTAGTGTAAGAATAAATAGAAATCATTCACAGGAGGCAGTTACTGAAACGTGCATAGTTTTTGAAGAGGACATGGCACTTTAATCATGATGGGGGGGGGGGGGTGTTGCTGAGAATTCCAATCCATGGGGCTGGCTTCATAAGTAACTTGCAGATGTCCAGGTCCCAGACACTAAGCCCTGCTTGAACAGTGGTGACTGAGGGTTTCCTACAAACTACAACAAAGCCTGCTACCAGGTGCAGATCTGTGCATGTCTGGAGTCCTCTCTGAAAGAGAGGGGAGAGAGCAGTTCTGCGAAAGTAGAAGCAGATTCTTGCAACAGTGAGGTGGAAGACCTGGATTAATCTTCTCACCTGTTTTCTCCTTTAGCACATGATGATTTTGCTGCTGCTCACACAGAGGGTAGTCTAAGTTAGATTATCTATTTTTAAAAAGGAGTACTTAACATAGGAAGGGTAGGAGGCATCAGAGGCACAACAGAGAGTTTTGACTTACTGGGCCTAGATATGCCTTCAAAACCTGTGTCTGTTCCTTCTACTTTGGGAGATCTGGAAGATGTCTTCCTTGCAGCCCCCAAGGAAGCAGACATCCATGCCCCAGCTGCTAAGAACCAAACAGGTTATATAAATGTGAGCGTCTCCTAAATACCTTTAGAAAAATCACATGGTAGATATTGCTGCTGTGGATTTAGAAAAGGGGTTCATGTTGGTTCTTGCTTCCATTACCCTCCCAAATGACAAGGAAGACAGAATGGAAGGCCACTTTGTAATGAAAGTTTATATGTCTGCCAGTCTGGACTTAATTTCCAGAGTCGTGATCAGGCATCAAGTAGGACTGATGGACCAAATGGGGGATGTGTCTGATGAAAACTCATCCAGGCTACCAGTCAGGTGACAAAACACTCAAGTGCGAGTGTAATGCTGTGGATGCAGCAGCTGTAGGTTTTGCATTTGGAAGGCATACCTGGTTGAGGCTGCAAATCTTTCTAGTGGAAGTCGAAGTGCATCTTTACAGTACATCTATAAGACAAAGCCCTGCTGTTTAAGTACTCTAGTGGCAGTCAGGGGGTGCTTATCCTTTCACCCTCAAGCCTGGCAAAGCATAACAAAAGATTTGATGTCAATCTTCAACTATTCTTGAGATCTGGGTTATGGCTCCGACCCTCTGAACCGATCCAGCCATTATATAGCTTGCGTCAGTCAAAAATCACTCCAGCTAATAGTGTACCCTCAATACCCCTCTCTACATTACCTCAGATCTTGCTTGCTGCTCTTACAGCAAGACACGTCAGCTGGCTCCTGTCTCGTAACTAAGTAAAAATGTATTGTTTTCTTGTAATCTCTCTCTCTCTCTAGGTTTCTACCTCATAGTTCTATAGTGTTCATACTTTAGTCTACCGTCTAGACAGCGAGTGTGTTTCCCTTCCTTTTACTGTTGGTATTGCTAACTACCATTGCTGATAGCTGCCTTCCCCCATCCCTCTTACCGTTGGGAAATGTGTCTACCGTTGTTTGTAGTATCTCCCCTTGTGATGTGAGTGGTTTCTTTTTGCTTCTTTCTTTCTTCCTTTGCTGTCTCTCCCAGCAATTTCTTTTTTTTTTTTATGGCGATGGCAGATAAATCTAAAGATGTCCTTCAAGGATGCATCTGCAGTCCTTACAAATGGGTTGTCCTGTCGTCAGGCAGCCCTTCGGTCGGCCGGATTCCAAAGTCTGGGTCTGGCCTCGGCTGGTGTCGCACTTCACCCGACGTCATAGCTGCAGTTATTCGGGTATAAAGGCATCAGCTGACGCCATTTTCCTCAGTCTTTCTTGCCGCGTGGCGCCCAAAGCAGAAGCTGTTCGCAAGTGCCGGTCGGTCAGATCCAGAGATTACTACTACCGAATACTACTTCGAAGACTTCTAAAAAGCTAAGTACCCCGTTGGGGACTCTTTCTTGCCTCAGCCGATGTCAGAGAAAGTGAATAACTGTTTATCTTGTGGGAAACAAATACCTCATAAAGATTTCCACTCCTACTGTATACATTGCTTAGGCCCAGACCACGACGTAGCAGCTTGTCTAGCCTGCTCTTCTTTTAACCGACGGGCGCTTAGACGTCGGTCGGAGTTTGCTGAACAAATTTTCGGCTCTGATTTTGCCTACATTATGCCGTCGGATCCTCCGACAACGCAAATTTCCAAAAAACGAAAAGAAAAGGACCGACACTCGCGGTCCACGGTCTCGGCCGAAACCGCGATTAAGCAAACCGCGAGTGTCTCTGTTTCGGCCGAAACCGAGCAAGCGGTTCTTTCTCCAGCCGAAACCATGCCTTCTACCGAGGCCTCCTCTAACCTGGTAGAATCTGCTTCTGAAATCCAGCCTTCTGTTGCGGTTTCTCAGGAATTATCTGACACAATTCCCCTGGATATTTCAACCCCTGCACGTGGAGCTGCTAGGCCTCCTGCAGCCATGCCTATTAAGGCCTTTGCCAGGGCCAAAGCAGCCAAAGCTTCAAAATCTGTGCCTGCCAAACCCCCCTCACACAGGCCCAGCACTAGCTCTCATATGCTATCTTTGGCTGAGGATTTAATTTCTTTAATTCGTGGATCCCAGCCTCACCCAGACAGGTCCTTTCTCCCACCTCCAGAAAAGAGACCTAGAGCAGAGCCCCCTGAACCAGTATCCACTGATGGTTCCTCTGATGAATCAGAACATACAGACCTTCCTGAGGCTTCTTATTCTCCTTACGAAGACTCTGATGCTGAAGAGTCCATTCCTTCAGCCTCTCCTCCTGAGGAATTTTCCTTTGGGGAAACCTTGCATGCTATGAGGGAACATTTTCAGTGGCAGGGCCAAGATTTCTCAGACTCCAGAAAAAGGCTTAGAACCTTTCTACATTTGCCACAACATAGGCCTTTAGCTATACCTCCAGTTCTTTCTGTTGTAGATGACGCTTTTAATGATGCTTGCACTGCTCCTGATTCATTACCTCCGGCTTTTGCTAAGCCCGATAGGTTCTACAGGGTCCCGGACACTCATCACCATTTATACAAGGCTCCTTTTGCAGATCCAGAGACCATCGCCCAGGGCCCTAAAGCTGTAGCGGCTACTCCTACTAAAAACCCCCTCCCCTATGAAAGGGAATCCAGGTCCTTAGAGAGATGGGGTAAAAAAGTTTACACTTCTGCTACCTTGTCAGCTAGGGCTTTGAACTGCCAATTTCATATGATTCAATATCAAGAGTTTATGCTTGACCAGTTAACTAAAAAGTTTTCCTCTGAAGAATCTCTAGATAAAAAATATGTTCAGGAAATGGTACATAACATACAGCAGGTTAGTAACCATTCTTTAAAATGTGGCTATGATGCACTGGAGGCTTCCTTTAGATCAGCCATGACTGGCACAGTTATCAGGAGACATGCATGGTTGAAAGAACAGGCATTACCAGACCATGTCAAATCAAAGCTTTTGGATGCGCCCATGGACAAGGTCAATTTATTTGGTTCCCCTGCTCAGCAAGTGCTAAAAAAGATGGAAGAGAAGGCGAAATCTGTACAAACGGTGAAAGATTTCTTACAGGTTCAACCTCCAAGGTTTAGCAGGAACTGGCCCTCCAAGAATTGGTCCTTTCCGGACTCCTCTAAGGCTCAGAGAGGCAGGAATAGGCGCTCAAGAGGCAGAAACCAATCCAGGGGTGCCTACAGGGGACGCCAATGGCAAGGTAACAACCAGCGAGGCACAGACGCAGCCACCACCACTACAACAACTCAACCACAGTGACTTGACAGTGGCACCGCCTACCAGGGAACAACTAGAAGCACCCTTAGGCGGAAAACTAACCTTATTCTCAAAAAACTGGCATTGCATCACAAGGGAAAAATGGATTTTGCAAACTATAGACCAAGGTTACAGGTTCCATTTCCATACTCTACCAGGGAAGAGAGGAATGCCAAACCTACCACCTACTCAAAGGACAGAAGCTCTAAAACAAATATCTCAGCTATTAAGAATGAGAGCTGTGGAAAAGGTACCATCAGTGGAGCAAGGAAAGGGATTTTACTCCAGACTCTTCCTGGTACCAAGAAAAGAAAACAAATGGAGACCCATTCTAGACCTGTCCGCTTTAAACACATTCCTTATTGTTCCAAAATTCAAAATGCTGACCCTACAGCAGCTTCTTCCCATGCTGGGCAAGGAGTCTTGGCTGGTAACTCTAGATCTCAAGGAGGCATACCTGCACGCCCCCATAAGACCAATTTGCAGAAGATACCTCAGATTTCTTGCAGGATCAGAGCATTATCAATTTTCAGCATTGCCCTTTGGCTTATCTACTGCGCCCAGAGTGTTCACGAAATGCCTGGCATCAGTAATTGCTCATTGCAGACTTCAGGGAATCCAAATTTATCCCTACCTGGACGACTGCCTGATACAAGCGGACAACAAAAGCAAGCTAGCAGAAGACTTACAAAGAGTCATTTACCTGCTGCAAGCCTTGGGATATACAGTCAATATAAAAAAGTCAAGGCTGATTCCATCCCAAAGAATAACCTTTCTGGGTGCAGAGCTGGACACATCAAAACAAATGGCATTCCTAACTGCAGAAAAGAAAGAGCAACTACCTCTACTTCTTGGCATTAACAAAGCAGAACCACCTAACTGCAAGAAAAATACTGCAAGCTCTAGGCTTCACGGCATCCTGCATAATTCTGGTCCCTCATGCCAGACTGCATATGAGAAAGCTACAGTGGTACCTAAGGAATTTGTGGTCCCAACACAAGCACAGCCTAGAAACCAAAATCCCAATAATCCCATGCCTGAAACAAGAGTTCCTATGGTGGGCTCAGGCCTGTCAATCAAACACAGGATTGCCCTTCTGCAACAGCCAACCAAGCCAAACCATCACTACAGATGCCTCAGACCTCGGTTGGGGAGCACACATGCAGGGCAAGTGCATACAAGGCTTATGGACTCAAGACCAGCTGCACCTACACATAAATCTAAAGGAAATGCTGGCAGTAAAATTGGCAATCCAGTCATTCAGACCATTTCTCCAAGAAGGTCAGTTGATGATGAGGACAGACAACACCACAGTTATGTGGTACATCAACAAACAGGGAGGCACCCATTCATATCCTCTATGCCGGCTGGCACTGGACCTATGGGACGTGGCCCTGAGCTACAACATTCAGTTACAAGCAATTTTTGTACCGGGAAAAGAAAACATTCTAGCAGACATATTAAGCAGAACCACCACAGATGCCCACGAATGGATGCTTCATCCGGACATCTTCAAAGCCATCACAAGGGAATGGGGATTACCACAAATAGACTTGTTTGCATCCCCATTCAATCACCAGTTAAAGAAATTCTGTACAAGGACGTACCACCCACTTGCTTGGAAGGTGGACTCCCTATCTTTCAATTGGAAACCCTGACAGCATACGCATTTCCACCACTTCCTTTGATGCACAAGGTGCTTCTGAAGATCAAAGAGGACCGTCCAAGGATCATTCTGATAGCTCCAGACTGGCCAAGACAACATTGGTACCCATTGCTGAGGAGCATGTCTCGGGAACAAATATGGACACTACCCCTGATCCCATTACTGTTAACACAGAACAACTACAACATCCTGCATCCAAACCTGAAAACTCTGCAGCTAACTGCCTGGAACATTACATAACAGCAATTAACCCAAACTTATCCCAAAGGGTTAAAGACATAATCCTGGAGGCTCGCAGACCTTCAACAAGAAAGAATTATGCAGCAAAATGGAAACGATATCTCATTTGGAGTACTGCAAAGGGAGAAGATGTGACTCTGGTAAACATGGCCAACATCCTGGAGTACTTGGCAGAGCTCTTCCACACAGGCCTGTCCTATTCTTCAATCAAGATACATGCATCAGCTATTTCAGCACAATACAGCTTGGATCCTCCTGTCTTCTCTCATCCCCTGCTCAGACAGTTTCTGAGAGGAATTAAAAATGTAAAACCTCCCAGGAAACCACCATTGCCAGCATGGGACTTGAACTTTGTGCTAGAAAAACTGACACTTCCTCCTTTCGAGCCAGCAGCAACAGCAGAATTACAATACTTATCCTGGAAGACTGCTTTCCTGCTGGCAATAACTTCAGCAAGAAGGGTCTCTGAACTACAGGCATTAATGGCAGTGCAACCCTTACTGATCTTCCATCAAGATAGAGTGTCCATGAGAACAAATCCTACATTTATGCCTAAGGTGGTATCCAGAGTGTCATTAAATCAGGCTATCCACCTACCTACATTCTTCCCAAACCCACAGAACAGGGAGAAAGACTTTGCATACCTTGGATGTACACAGACAGTTACGCTTACTACCTGGACAGGACTAAGTCCAATAGAAAAACTGACCAGCTTCTGGTAGCATATGCCACAGGAAAGGAAGGAAAACCAATTTCAAAACAGACAATCTCCAAATGGATAGGAAATTGCATTAGATTTTATTACTCCTACCACGGAAAGAAAACTCCAGAGAACATCAGGCCTCACTCCACAAGGGCTACAGCCACTACCACAGCTTTCTTACGAGGAGTGGCTACCAAGGACATTATAGAGGCTGCTACTTGGACATCCGTGCATACATTTGCCAAGCATTACAATTTACCTTTATACTCTAGATCCCGAGCAGGTTTTGCCACTGCTGTTTTGCAAGGGATCCTAGCTACACCATAATCTCTACTCCTTCCTCCTCCCCTTGTTTAGCTATGGTATTCTACCCATTTGTAAGGACTGCAGATGCATCCTTGAAGGACATAGTACAGTTTTGTACCTACCATAAATGTAGATGTCCGATAGGAATGCATCTGCAGTCAGGATTACCCACCCACCTTCCCCTCTGAGGTACTCCTAGGGTATTTGCCAGCCTTCAGCTAGCTTGGGGGGATCTATTATGGTGTATTTGTTTGTATATATGTACATACATGCTTATTTTTTTTTTTTTTTTTGTGTTTGCTCTCTACTATTTGCAATCATTGGCATTTATCCAAATTTAGCCTTCCAAGAGGGCACCTGGCATCTGGGGCAAGAAACACTGAGGAAAATGGCATCGGCTGATGCCTTTATACCCGAATAACTGCAGCTATGACGTCGGGTGAAGTGCGGCACCAGCCGAGGCCAGACCCAGACTTTGGAATCCGGCCGACCGAAGGGCTGCCTAACGACAGGACAACCCATTTGTAAGGACTGCAGATGCATTCCTATCGGACATCTACATTTATGGTAGGTACAAAACTGTACTTTACCACTGCTGGTTTCAAACAGTGTAAACAATGCGGCAGGAAAATGCCAAACCCTGATGGGACATGAATGTTTTGTGTATTTGGGTGCATCCCATTTGAATACTGAGTGCCCTATCTGCCAGGGTTTCAGTAATGGAGCCCTGGTAGAACAAAGAAACAAGCTCATCCTCAGCTTCTTAAATCTCCTTTCGGAGAAGCCTTGTCCAAGGCTGACCAGTCTCCTCTGGCTTTTGCTACTAAAACTTCTTGTTCGGTGCCAACACAAAAGAAGCATAAGCATTCCTCTGCAGGTTCCTTTTCAGAACCAAAAATCTAAGGTTTTGATGCTTTCGGAACAGAGTCGCTTTTCGGCACCAACCCCCTTGCCTTAGACACCGACCACAACTTCCATATCAGCTACGACACCAACTGCTACTGCTTTGGCTATGGTTCCAGCAGCAGCACAGATTCCCACTGCTGCTGTAATGGCGCTGATATCTACTATGGCCCTCTCAGATGGTGCAGAAGATGGGTGTTCCAATTCAACCCAGGACTACTTATTCATCTATTGACCCTTGTTTGGGGCAACACCCCATTCCCTTTTTAGAGTGACCTGAAACTCCATCTGTCTTGTCTGTTCGCTCCACATGGAGTCTTTTGGAAGTTGAAATATTGAGGTTGGTGGATCAGATTCTGTCAGCTAGGGGGTCTTCCCCCATCTTCTCAGCCTCCTCTCCCTCCTGATGCATGGGGTTTTGTTCCTAAGACCCCTTCTTATTCTCCTCCTTTGACCTCCTCACAGGCTTTAGAGCAGGAAAAAGGACAAAAAGCTGGTTAACATTTTTAGTACAGCTAACAGTCTGGTACCTCAGCTTTTTGCCTTCAACGAATCAGGTTAGGTTAATAGGTTCATACTAGGCTGTCTGCCCTAGGGCATTTATAAGCCTAGCCAGAGTGTGTTTGGCTTTCGCCACCCATTTTAAATTAATTTTGCTATGTCCTTTTTCGAGGTTAGTATACACTGTGCCTCTGTCTAACAGTGACACAGAAGTGATACTCGGGGTAAACCTATGATCTCCCATCCACTCATCAAGATTCCTCTTGATGAGAGTCAATGAGGGACTTTGCCTAACCTGGACTGGGATTTTATTCCAGAGTGAAGGGAGCCTCTGGGTTATGAATCTGTCCCTCCAGCATGTCCTATTTATTTCAGTGCTGAGGTTCAAGTCTCTCGAGCGCGTAGCTCGATGGGATTTGGATTTTCTGAGGTGCAGCATGTCCATTAATTCTGGGTTGGACATGGCTTTATACGTCAGGCACAGATCGCCTCTGAGTAGGCGGTATGCCACTGAGTAGACATGGAGTTTCTTTAACCGGGCAGCATATGGCATCTGTTTGAGCCCTTTGATATTCTTGATGAGGTACTTTTGGGGTCTTTCCAGTTGCTGCAGGTGTCTGGTAAGGTACATCCCAAAAGGGGCATTGTACTCAATTATGGGCCTGATGAGGGATGAGTAAAGAGGCACGATGACCTCCCCTGATCTAGATGTGAATCCCTTCATGATTAGGTGGGCTATATAAAATGTTCTTCTAACCACTTTGGCCACGTGGTTGTCAAATGAGAGATTGCTATCAACTTGGGTCCCCAGGTCCCTAATTACTTCTTCTGTACTTAATGGATTAACACCTATGTGGTAATTTGTGGGCACTTTGTTTTTGCCAAAGGGATGACTATACACTTTTGGCTTAGCTTGAGGCCATGGCTCTGGCACCAGTTGTCTGTTTCTATGAGGCCCTTTTGGAGGATGCTTGTGTCAGCTGGAGAGTCGATTATGGCGCCCAGTTTGCAGTCATCTGTGAACTTGGTCAGCCACAGTCCTTCCGTGTTGGCCTGTTCCTCTGTGAAATCTATACCGAACAAGAGAGGTCCCAGGACTGAGCCTTGTGGGATGCCACTTGTAACTGGTTTGGAGTCTGACATGGCTCCAGCAATTCTAACCATGAGGATTCTGTCCTTGAGCCAGTTTGCAACCCATCTAGTGACATAGGGGTTTATATTTAAGCTGGTGAGCTTATCTATAATGTCCGAGTGGGGTATTGTATCGAAGGCTTTTGCGAGGTCCAGGTAGGCTGTGTGAACCACCTTCCCCTCGTCAATGGCCTTGGTGACTGTTTCAAAGAAATCGACCAGGTTTAAGAGGCAGGATATGCCCTTAACAAAGCCGAACTGGGTAGGATCCAGTGTCTGTAGGTCCCCAATATCTGTATTTATGAGGTCCATGATGATCCTTTCCATAGCTTTGCAGACCAAGCTAGTCAGGCTTATTGGGCGATAGTTTCCAGGATCCGTTGAGGCACCACCTTTGTGGAGAGGGACCACTGTTGCTGTACGCCACTCTTTGGGTACATATCCTGTAGTAAGGCTGAGATTGAACAGTAGTTTTATGTTTGGGTTTAGCTCTTCTTGGAGTTCATGTAGGACGCAGCCCGGGACACCATCTGGTCCCATTGATGCTGTGTTTTTTGCGTTGGAGAGGGTGGCTCTTACCTGAGCATCTGAGATGTCAGGGGGGCAGCACTCTGCTGGGATAGATATTTGCCCCTTTTGGTGGTGGGGGGGGGGGTTGCACTGAACCTGTCAGCTAGGATGTTGGCAATGTCTGTGGGTTCGGTGTATTTTTTTGTCATTTTTGGGCTAATTCTGAGCATATCTGGGAATTCCCACCCAGTTTCCTAACATAACTAAAGAAAGCAGTCTACTGTAACCACACAGGTGCTAATGACCTCGGCACCGACAAATTTTTTGCCTGCGGTACGGGGTACGGCTCTGACTCCTTCTGTGTCTTCGGGACTGTCTGGCCCAAGGGGTTCAAGTCGGCTCCAGTATTTTCTTTGGAGCCAACTTTACCTTTTTGAGCTGCACTGACAGAGGACCTGTCCTGAGTTCCAGCTTGTCAAGTGCTTCTCTCTGGGTGGGGTGTGACCCTGGCTCCTAGTTTCTCTGTTCCAGGCTGCCGTTCATCCTTAGGAGGGGCCTGCCTTTCAAGCTATGGAAAGAGCTTTAGCCACAGCCTCTCCTCCAGTGACTGCTGTGTTACCGGAGTCTCACCCCTTGACCTCTGCTTTACCGGAGCTACCACCAACTTCCACCCCCCCTCCCCCGAGATCAAGCTCCAAAATCACAAGAGGTACCTGCCAAAGGTTTGCCTTCTTCCAAATCCTCTTTAGATGCTTCCACTGAAGATCCTCCCCAGAAGAAATTGTTTGAGGAAACACCTCGAGTCTCCTGAAGAATCCGTCCTGAAGGACACAGATTTCGATGGGGGAAGAGTTCCCCCTAGTCTCCCCCAGAAGACGTCTCCTTTGGAGACCTTATGGAGATCCTAAAAGAGAGGGATGATTGGAAGCCCAGAGATTCTTCTTCTGAGGAATCTGTGTACTTTCAGGCCTTTGGAGCTCGTCCGTCTACTTCCTAGGTGACCCCGCCCATTGATGATCAAATTAAATTTATCGCTCACTGGGCCTAGAAAGCTCCTGGCTTTATAGAACCTATCCCCCTGACACCTTATAAAATTCTTTCCACTCCTGAGGATCATCTACACTGGGCAAAAGGTTTAGTAGTTGATGCCATGGTGGTAGTGGCTGCCAGCAAAAAAGAACTGGCTGAGGAAAGTTTTACCATACATCCCCCTAACTGAGAGTCCAGGGCAGTGGACAGGTTTGGGAAGTGGGTCTACCCATCTTCGACCTTCTCCATTATGTCTTTAAATTTTTTGGCACACTTCAGTAGATTCAGAGGGATCTGGTCAAGGTGCTGTCAGATACCCTTGCGGGAGCAGTAGCTGAGGGGGAAAAAGTGGCCTCCCAGTTACCTGCCTTGGAGTCCATCTCAAACTTGTCCATGAGCCTCATTGCACATGCAGCTGAAGGGGCGACCAGGTCAGCAGGTTCAGGTGATACGATTTGACAACACGCTCTGATGCGCCTATGTGAGTGTGTAGAACCATTCAAGTCTTCCTTTGTTAATGCTTCCTTTGACGGATCATCATTGTTTGGCCCCAAAGTTAAGGAAACTCTATGCAAGTGCGAGAAGGATGGAAAGAGACTGCTGTGGGCATATGTTTATTCCATCGCTCTTTGATTCTTGGAATATCATCATTGGAGTGGCAAAATGTGGTTCAAGAAGTCCCAGGACCCTGTCCAGGAGACACGTGGTACAGACTCCCTTCGGGGCAGGGGGGGGGGTTACAATGGAAGATGGTGTCCGAGAGGCAGGGGTGGTCCACAGAACCAGGGTTCCAGGAAGTCTTTCTCTGGCCAACCCTACCAGCACTCCTGAAAGGATGTCCAATTGCTTGCCTCTGGAGGCACTCTGGGGAAGATTCTCCTTGCATCCAATAGTCTGGTGACACACAACTACCAATGCCTGGATGCCAAGGATTATTTTCAGAGGTTATTTAATTCCCTTCACCCTTTAACCAAGGACCCATACAAAACTCCCCAACATTCCACCCAATCAGAGTGACCAAGCAGCATTAGAAATACAAAAGCTGCCAGAAAGAGTCATCCAAGAAGTACCACCAGACCAATTAGGATATGGATTTTACTCGAGGTTCTTTTTAATGCCAAAGAAGATTGGGGACTGGAGACAAATTTGGATCTCAGCATTCTAAACCAATTTGTCCAACAGTCAAAATTCTGGATGGTTATGGTTCAGTCAATATACTCCCCTTTCTAGTTCAGTCAATACTCCCCTTTCTAGAGGAAATGATTGGATGTGCTCTATTGACTTTCAAGATGCACATTACCACATAAAAATGCACAAACGCTCAAAGTTGATCTGCTTCCAGCTAGGAACCAGCCAGTTCAGGGTGCTGCCCTTTGGTCTCACCACAGCCCCCAGGATGTTCACCAAATGTATGGTAGCAGTAACAGCACACTTGAGTCTTTACAGATTCCAAGCGTTTCCCAAATATTGCTAATGAGGGCGAATATTGTTTACACCTTTTGGATGTGCACATGGAGTTAAGTTTTCACCTGGAGAGAACTAAGCAATTCAGACAATCAGAGCAGTTATTGGTTTCATTTGCAGGTGCAACCTTGGGCAAACCTGTCTCTAAGGTCACTCTGTCAAGATGGTTAAGAGATTGTATCTCCTTTATTTACACTAAAAAGAATCTAAAGCTTCCTATGTTGGTGAAGGCACATACCCCCAGTGTCGAGAGGCCCTGACAGTTTGTCAGTGGGCGATGTCTTCATACCGCTTTCTGATAGCAATGCGCATCTTGGGATTTTCCAGAGTTCTGGTGGAGAAATTGAGCAGGACTATTAACGGCTCATGAGTGGTCCCTGAATCCAGTGGCAACTTTGATTTTTCATCACTGGGGCCAACCTTGCTGTAACCTATTCGCTTCCTACCTCAACAGCAAGGGCATGAGTTACTTTGCCCTAATCCCTCCACAGGGTCAGTCGCTGAGGGATCATCTGGTTAACATTTGGCCCTGGACCTCCTTTATACCTTCCCCCATTACCTCTCATGAACATATTCATTCAGAAAGCCAGACAGTGCAAACCAAAGTAATCCTCATTACCCCCTTCTGGCCCCAGCAAATGTGGTTTCCCTTCCTCTGGCCTCTACTAGTACATTCCCCTTGGATGCTGGATCAATATTCATATTTTGTATCTCATCCGTCCAGATTGCCTCCTTTGGGCCAGGCCACCGTGAAGTTAACCATCTTCATTTAACCTTCAGGTCTGATCAGAGGCAGAGATACTAGGCTTCCCATTACGGTTGTTCACAGAAACCAGATATAAAAAGATATCTCATCGATGGAAAAGATTTTCTGTTTGGGCTGTGTCCAAGGGTTTGGACTTATTTTCTGCACCCATCTTATCCATCATTGAATTCGTGTCTGAATTTTTTCACAAAGGCTCTGGTTATTCCATTATCAAAGTTCAAATGGCAGCAATTTAAAATTTTCATATTGGTTACAATGACACTTCCATAGCTTCTTTGATCTATAAAGACTTTTTGCAGGGTCATTCCTTTTGCATCGTCCCATTAGAGACCCAGTTCCCCTGTGGAATATTACCATCATGCTCTAAGCTCTGACATGCACCCCCTTTGAACCTGCCGCCACTGTGGGCATTAAGTACCTAACTTGGAAAACAATCTTTCCTAGTGGCAGTCATATTAGCCAGTTGGAATTTGGAATTTGGAATTACAGGCACTGTCATGCAAATATCACTATTTGCTTTTCCATAAAGACAGGGTTTCTGTCTGAACTACTGCATCTTTCTTTCCAAAGGTGGCATCCGAGGCAAACTTGAATCACTTTACATTTACTAGTATTTTTTCCCCCAGATTCTCAAACAAATGGCAATGCACCTTGTATATGCTAGTTGTTAATCAACTCAGGTTCTATCTTCATCAAACAAAATTCAGGAAGTGTGAACTATTGCTTTCTCAAAACCAAAACTTGGTAGAGATGTTGTCAAGGTTATACTCTCACGATCATTATCAGACTGCATTTTCTTTGTCTGTGACAAAAAGAGTTTGTCTTTACAATCCAGGCCATAAGCTTGTTCAGCAAGGGCAATAGCTACCTCAACAGCCTTTTCAAAGAAACTTCCCATCAGTGACAATTGTGCATCTGCAACCTGGTCCACAGTCCATACTTTTGTGTCACATTATAAACTGGATATAAAATCCAGATCTCAGTCTCTCTCCAAGGAAGACAGCTTGGGAATCTGTGCCATGTGTTGAAATGGATGAAAATAGGCAACATTGGCTACAAAAGTTATGTGCTCAGTATAATGATAGATCCCTGTGGTCTTGGTTCAACCTCCCTCCCTCCTACCCTCATACAAAATTGACACAAACTGCTTCAAAATGACTGGGCGGTTGCTGATCTGCATCCTGTCTGACTGTTCCCTGTCTCATCCTCTATTGATTGTTTGCCTTTTAATATATGGTCACAATTATGTCCGATTTGATCTGCAGGGTGCAAACTTGATCTGGGGTAGTAGGGTGGAGTTCAAGGAATTATGGGCAGGGGAGGAGTAGGGTGGAGTTCAAGGAATTATGGGGAGGGGAGGAGTCAGAGCCCTGGAACTGCAGTAGCTTCAAATTCTGGGTCTTGCTCAAATCCTCTTGAAATGGACGAAATCAGATATGTTTCTGTCATTATGGTAAGTACATAACTTTCATATTTTTGACATGTTGAGCCTTAGAACAAGCAGTCTGACTGCCTAACTTTTTCCCCAGTTTGACAGTACAGGGGAGAAAATTCTAGTCTGGATGTACAGCAAACAACTTGGATATTTGCGTAGAATCAAAAATATTAGTGTTCAGTCATTTCCTTTGCTTCAGGAAAGGAGTGTGTGTATCATAGTAAACAATATCTATATGGCTAGCACATGGCATTACATTCTGCCACTTAGCCCCACTAAAACTTAACTGTAAAACTGTTGAAACCAGAAAGGGCTGTTTGGACTGATGATGCAAGGGGCATACCTACAATAATCTTCCTTAGGGGAGCCAGCAATACAGGCTGTTTTGAAAGAAGCTATTTGAACAGTCATTACCACTTTGTCAAAGCATTGTAAACAAAACTTTGCATCCTGGGTTACGACTGAGTTTGCTACAGCCATTTTGTTGCATCCCAGTCATGGTACTTTGTTCCATCCATCTCTTTTTCAGGCTTGAGCTGTTTGAATCATCTCAGTAGTCAAGACTGCTGAAATGAAGAACATGGTGCACCCTGGGGGGTTGGGGTGGCCTAATGGTTAAAGTGTTTGCCTTACAAACACAAGGTGCAGGGTTTGAGTCTCACAAGGGATAATTGGTTAGGCTGCAAAATGGCTCGCAAGGGCAAATAGCCTAGTAGTAACCTGTGAACCTGTGTAAGAGGCAATTACTGTAACAGTAGATGTTTAAGTAGATTACTGTCAGTATGGAACATCCTGGGTCGGGGTAGAGTCCTGTTTCCTGGTTATATAGCTTTCCCCCTTCCTTTTTGTGAGCCTAGGGCTTTTTCAAGTCTAAGTAGGATTTGGGGAGCCCTGTTTGTCTTTCATTAATTTAGTACATGAGGGAATATGTATTCCTGTCTTTTTTTTCCTTTCTATAGCCAAGCTTGTGTAAACAGGAAAACTCAAATTTTGCATGTGCAGGCACCCATTTTGCACCAGAGATATCCCGACACTCCAGTGGGGAGTGTATTTGGAAAGGAAATGGTTCTTAATACTGGATGACATGCTGCAAATCTGGGCCTTCTGTACAAAGTTTCCAATTCTCATACTGATTCTATACAAGTGAGCTTCCACTAGTATTATCAGTTAACATACTCAAGTCTCTTATCAGTGCAACTGCTGTCTCAACACTTCTTCAGTGGAACTCTGATAAATGTGTAACTATTGGTGTTCTTCAACCCTGGGATCTCCTGACAAGATTAGCCCAACTTCCAGCCAGTATACCAAAGCCTTTAGATCTCGTATGTACTGTATGTCACACGTATGCACCCTATTCAGGATGTAGGGCATAAAAGTATTGATGTTGTTACCCAGAACAACAATGCTGCCAGTACGAATGCCATCATTGCTCATCGGTCTGAACACCCTTTTGTTATGCTGAATAACTAGCTGTCTGATAAGTTCCCTGTTGTGGACTGTTTTCTTTTGCTCTTGTCCTTTTTTGGTGTCAGTGAGGGAGGCAGATTCCCTATAAGGTTCATCACGAATATTATCTTTTTGTCCGGGTGCTTCCTACAACCATGCAATCCTGTAATGTTTGTAAAGGGTTTGTGCCCAAGATTCTTAGAAGTCTGCTGTCTTCCCCTGGCCATCTGTCTTGAGAACCAGAGGATTAAACTGTTAGCCCAGGGCAACATGGCATAATCTTCTAACCCTAAGGTACTAATAAGTAAGAAGAAGGCTAAGATATTTCTGCTGGATTCTTTGGCTATCCAGTCTCCATCGGACGTTTCTGTAGAAGCAGGTGATAGCTCTGTAGGTCATTCACAGTCTACGTCCAATTCCTCTTCCACAACCCGATCGGAGTCTGACATGAATCCTTCCTTTCCCATGTCTTTTGATGCTTTGCAGTCATCTGCTGTAGACATTTAGTGGGAACCACAGATGTTCTTCGTGTTTCACTGCTGCAGTCATCACATTAGAGTTATCTGCCTGCAGGTGTCGCTTCTTCCATGATGTCAGGTCATCAGGGGTATAAAACATGCAGTCGACGCCATTACACTAGCTTTTCTTCCCGTGCAGTATCCAAAGCAGAAGCAGTTCGCAAGTGCAGATCGTCCACCTCCTGAAATTTTTATTTTTCGAGTTTCAGACCTTTAGTCTTCTAAAAGATAAGTACCCCATTGGGGATCCTTTTTTCTTGCTCTAACCGATGTCAGAAAAAGTTAATTGTCTTGCCTGTGAAAGCAAATACCTCAGAGATTTTCATTCTTACTGCGTCACCTGTTTAGGCCCAGACCATGACATTCCTCATTGTCAGTTTTGTGCCTCGTTCAACGCCCGAACTATTCATCATCGGGCTATTTTTGTCACTAAATTCTTTCGCTCTCGTTCTCCGTATTCCAAAATGGCTTCCATAAGCCATCCGACTACCAATCTTTCAAAGAAAGTAAGGATAAAGACAGATCACATGGGTCCAAAACTGCCAATGATGCTTCCATTAAGCTAGTCGCCAGTACTCAGTGAGGCGCTTTCGCAACCCCTGATGCCTGCTTCTACAGATTCACAGGCCTCTACTGAGACCCATTCGGAGTCCAGTATGCCGTGAGATGCTTCTTCGACTATGGAACCTGCGGATGTCTCTACCTTGGATGGGTCTGGAGCTGCTGTGCAGGCACCAGATTCTGAGGGTGTATTCAGGCCTTCCAATTTTCATATTAAACCGGCGACTTCATTTCAAACCAAAAATACCTAATTTCTCAGGCCCAGAGTTCGCACTACGCCTAGGAAATCGATGACGAAAGCGCATTCTCAGGCCCACATGCCTCAGAAACAAATGCTTAGAATGGCTGAAGATCTTATTACTTTAATTAGGGGAAGTCTGCCTTCCCCCTCAAAAAGACCAAGAACTGATTTTCTTTCTGATTCTTCAGATCATGAGTCTGTTGACTCTGATCCTTCTGATTACCAGGACATACCCTTATCTACCTATGAGGATTCTAATGCAGAAGATTTGATTCCATTCCCTCTGCTTCACCACCAAAAGATTTTTCTTTTGGAGTATCCCTGCATACCCTTAGATAGCATTTCTGCTGGGAGTGCCAGGACTACCCACAGTCCAAAAAGAGACTCAGGGAATTTTTAAACTTGCCTCAGCACAGGCCTCTAGCTGTCCCTCCTGTTCTGGAAATTGTAGATGATGTCTTCTTGGAATCCAGCCTTACCCCTGATACTTTGCCTCCAGCTCCCAGGAAACCTGACGGATACTACAGTGTACCTTGACTCCCACAAATTTCTCTCTAAGAATCCTACTGCGGATCCAGAGACCATTTCCCAGGGACCTAAAGGCATTAAGGCTCCAACAGCCAAAAAACCTACCCCTTCGGACAGGGACGCTAGAGCTTTAGACAGATGGGGTAAGAAGGTATACACCTGTGCTACTCTTGCCATCAGGGCTTTAAATTGCCAGTTTCATATGTTAAAGTATCAACAACGTATTATTGAGCTAATTAAACAGAAAATTATGTTGATTCCTGATTCTGCAGAACATAAAGATTTACAAGAGTTAATGCTTTCTGCTAACCAAGTTGGAAAACATACTTTGCAATGTGGTGTTGATACCTTAAAAGCATCTTACAGGGCTGCTGTCACTGGGTCTTTTCTTAGAAGGCATGCTTGGCTTAAGGAACAAGTCTTGCCAGACCATGTCAAAACAAAATTGCTAGATGCACCATTAAACTAAGAATGCCTGTTTGGCAATAAAGCTGAAGTCCTCAAAAAGTTGGAGGAAAAAGTTAAATCTATGCAAACTGTTAAAGATTTCCTACAGGTACAGCCACCTAGATTCAGTAGGCATTGGCCTTCTAAAAACTGGTCCTCTCCAGTCCCTCCCAGACCTTCTCAGTCCAAACCCAGGGATAGCAGACCACCAAGATTACAGTCTCGGGGTATGCACAGATCTAAGCAATGGAGTGCTTCCAACTCTAAAACAGAGCGTAGTAAGCCACCAGCCTATGGTAAAGTCTCGCAATGACTTATCCCTAACTCTTTCAAGCCTTGCCCAAGTACTTGCACCCTTAGGAGGAAAACTTGCCCTGCATGCATAAAACTTGGGAGTACATCACCCAGGACAGATGGGTCTTGAACATTGTATCCCAGGGATACAGATTCTACTTCCACTCACTGCCAACCCCAGGTGGATGGCCAGACACCCCCCCCAAACCAGTGGGCAGAGGACCAAAAGCAAGTACTTTCTCTTTTCGGTATCAAGGCTATTCAACCTGTCCCAGCAGAGCAAAGGGGACAATGTTTTTATTCCAAACTGTTTCTGGTACCCAGAAAAGAAAACTCTTGGTGCCCTATTCTGGATCTGTCTATTCTCAACACCTTCCTGGTGGTTCCAAGATTCAAAATGCTTACTCTCCAACAGCTGCTTCCTATACTAGCCAAGGACTCCTGGCTAGCCACCCTAGACTTAAAAGAAGCTTATCTGCACATCCCCATAAGGGAATTCTGCAGGAAATATCTACTTTTCAGAGAAGGCTCTATGCACTATCAGTTCCTGGCACTTCCCTTTGGCGTATCTACTGCGCCCAGGGTATTCACAAAATGCCTAGCTCCAGCCATTGCATATTGCAGGCAGAGAAAAATTCAAATTTACCCATACTTGGACATTTGCCTGATGCAGGCTGACAGTCAGGAATTATTACTCCAGCACCTGACTTTTGTAAAGGGACTTCCAACTTCATTGGGGTACACCATCAACTAAAATAAATCACATCTGGTACCCAGCCAACAGATTGTATTCCTGGGAGCAAGCTTGAATACATTCCCAGATGGCGTTTCTCACTCCAGAAAAACAAATTTATTTAACAAACTACTTCAATCTACTGGCCACCAAAACCCAGCTGTCTGCAAGAAAAATATTGCAAGCTGTTGAGTTCATGACCTCTTGCATTCTACTAATTCCATATGCAAGACTGCATATGAGGAAACTACAGTGGTACTTAGTCTCTGGTGTCAGCATTCTTAGGACCTGGAAACAATGATTCCTGCCATTCCTTGCCTAAAGGCAGAGTTCCTTTGGTAGGCAGAGGCCTGCTACCACAACAAAGGACTCCCTTTCACTCAACCCCCTGCTGCCCAAACCCTAACAACAGATGCATCAGACTATGCATGTGGGGCTCACATGGCAGGACAAATGCATTCAAGGCAAATGGAGCCCAAAGCAGATGCACCTGCATATCAATCAAAAAGAAATATTAGATGTACAGAATGCTCTGACAGCCTTCAAATGCCTTATTCTTCTAGGGCAAGTATTGATAAAGACAGACAACACCACAGTTATGTGGTACATAAACAAGTAGGAGAGAGCCTATTCCTACCCACCCTGCAGGTTAGCCATGGCTCTGTGGAACACAGCCTTGAGCAATCAAGTGCACTTGCAAGCTCAGTTCCTGCCAGGCAAACTAAATTCACTGGCAGACTTGAGCAGAAATCTAATGGACCCACATGAATGGAAACTGGAACCCAAATCATTCAAGCTTCTGATCCACAGGTGGGGGACACCAGAGGTGGAACAGTTTGCTTCCCCTCAGAACTATCAATTGAGCAAATATTGCACCAGAACTCCCCACAGCCAAGCATGGAAAGTGGATGCCCTGTCCTTTACATGGGAAAACCTCTCAATCTATGCCTTTCCCCTTTTGTCCCTCCTCTCGAAGGTTCTACTAAAGATCAAACAGGACAAGCCAAGGACAATCCTGATTGCATCAGACTGGCCACGCCAGCACTGCTACCCACTTTTGCGCAGTCTGACAATACTGCCACCATGGCACCTGCCTCAGACCCCCTCCCTGCTGTCCCAGCAGGAGGACCAAATTTTGCATCCTCTGCTACAAACCCTGAACCTAGCAGCCTGGCTCATCCCCTGAACTCAGCATCAGCAACCCTCAGTAAACAGGTGCTGGATGTCATCCTTGAGGCAAGGAGGCCCAGCACTAGAAAATCCTATTCAGAAAAGTGGAAAAGATGCTGTTCTTGGAGCCATTCTCAGGGAATGGACACAACTGTGCCCAGTTTACCTCGTGTACTAGATTACTTAACAGAAATGCTCCACAAAGGCCTATCATTCTCTTCAATTAAGATTCATGCCTCTGCCATCTCAGCTCATTATAATACTGAGCCACACCTCTTCTCTCATCCTCTGGTCAAACAGTTCCTGAGAGGAGCCAAAAATTTAAGACCCTCCCAGGAGAGCTCCCACTCCAGCTTGGGGCCTTAACTTTGTATTGGAAAAACTCACACTTCCACCCTTCGAACCTGCTGCCTCAGAGGGTTAAAATTCCTCTCCTGGAAAGCAGCTTTACTTCTAGCCATCACTTCAGCAAGAAGAGCGTCTGAATTGCATGCTCTTATGACCGTGGAGCCCTTCATTATCTTCCATGCAGGCAGGGTTTCCCTCAGGACTAACCCATCATTTATGCCCAAGATGGTATCTAGTGTGGATTTAAACCAATCAATTCATTTTTCCCTAATCCTCAGAATAAAGGGGAAAGGATCCTGCACTCCTTGGACATGTGCAGGCAGGTTAGGTTCTATCTGGACAGGACTAAACCTTTCAGAAAATCTGACGAGCTGCTAGTCAGCTTTGCTACAGGGGGAGAGGGAAAGGCCATTTCAAAGCAAACCATTTCTAAATAGATAGCACATTGCATCAATTTCTGCTACAAATACCATGGGAAACCTACCCCACAGGGGATCAGAACACATTCCACTAGGGCTACATCAACCTCTACAGCATTTCTCAGGGGAGTCCCCTACCAGGGACATCCTTGAAGCTTCAACCTGGAGCTCTGTACACACCTTCACCAAGCATATTACCACTTACCTATCTTTCTAAATCCAGAGCTGGGTTTGCCGCAGCAGTCTTACATTGCCTGCTTGCCAGCCCTAATGCTTCTTGACTGCCTCCACCCATCCTCAGCTTTGGGACTCAATGCAAATGTGATGACTGCAACAGTGGAACACGAACAACATAGTTCAGTTGTGTACACTTACCATAAATGTAGATGTTCAAATGTATTCACTGTTGCAGTCCTGGTTATCCTCCCTCCAGTCCCCTGACTTCTCTATACTTCTACCTGTTCCTTTTTGTTTGGCCATATCTTATAACATTGGTATTTACTTTCTACTGGGGGTGTTCCACGCCATGTAATTGCTTCCTATTGTGGAGGCTCCTGACATCTGGGGCAAGAAAAACTGATGTAATGGCGTCGGTTGCATGTTTTATACCCCTGACAACCTGACGTAATGGAAGAAGCAACAGCATCCAGCGCAGAAATCCCAAGAATCTGGTATTCAGGCTGACTAAGGACTACCTGCAGGCAGATATCCCTAATGCGATGACTGCAACAGTGAATACACACCAACATCTATGTTTATGGTAAGTGTACACAACTGTACTTTTATCATCTTGGAGGGTCCTAGAGGGCTTATGCAGATTTTGGTCAGAGAAGAGGTTCTGGGTACTCTGCTTGAATCTCATCAAGGGTTGGAACCCCCCTGGTGTTTATTAGGGCTGACATCCCTATCAAGAAAAAGCAGAAGACCAAGCATTGTTGTGTACACAATAAGGATACCTAAAGTGAATGGCAGGAGTTTACCCAGGGCCTGTTTAATGCCTTAATGGCCCTGAAGCCTCCCCAGTGAATTTATGTGCCTACTCTCCCTTCGTCTACTCATTCCAAATGGGCTAGAGAACCAGATTCCTTGGATAAAGCTTCAGAGTTTAATGCTTTGTCCTTTTTCTTTCTTTTCTCAGATGCCTTTGCCTCAGGCTTATGGTTCAGATGAAGAGATTATAGGTCATAGGTAGGTCCTAGGCTATCGGCTCAAGGGCCTATGTAAGCCAACAATGTTCCCTGGCTTATGCCACCTAAGAAAGTTATTTTCTTGTGCCACTGTCGAGCAGAGACACAGAAGTGATCCCAGAGGTGTATTTCCTATTTCGATCCACTCATCAAGATTTTTTTTGAAGAGTGCTAATGAAGACCTTGGCTTGACATAGATGGGTAGCCTGTTCCAGAGTATGGGAAGTCTCTGGGACAGGAATCTATCCCTCCGGCATGTCCTGTTTATTGTGGTGACAAGGTTCAAGTCCCAGAGCGTGTAGCTCAGATGGATTTCTTTAGGTGTAGCATGTCCAACGGCTCTGCAGCTCTGGGTTTGATATAGCTTTATATGTTAGGCAGAGATTGCCTCAGAGTTGGTGATATGCTACGGAGTAAAGCTGGAGTTTTTTGAGGCGGTCAGTGTAGGGCATTTGTTTGAGGCCAGTAATCCTCTTTGTTGAGGTTTTTCTGTGGCCTTTCCAGCTGCTGCAGATGTCTTGTGAGGTACATTCCAAAAGGGGCATTGTACCCTATAATAGGTATGAGTTTCGAGTAGAGGGGAACAATGACCTCTTTTTTCCTGGATGAGAACCCTTTTATGATGAGGTGTGCCATGTAGAAGGACTTCCTGACTACTGTGACTATCAGTGGAGAGACTACTGTCCACCTGGGTCCCAAGGTCTCTTATCACACATTCGGTGTTAAGTAGATTGCTGCCTATGTGGTAGTTCATGGGTGCAGAGTTTTTACCAAAGGGGGGATGACTCTGCACTTTTTGGCATTGAGCTTGAGGCCATGGCTCTGACACCAGGCATCTGTCTCAGCAAGGCCCTTCTGTCCTGGTGGCTTCTCTTCCACCTCCAAAAGTTCTCCCCTTGACAGCTTTCTTTTATTCTCCTCTTCCTCTGCCTGCTGTTCCAGCCAGAGAGTTTCTTTGAGTGACATCTTCTGTTCCACTGCTCCCTCTTGGCTGACTGCACACGTGGGAGGATGGCCTAATGGTTAAGGTGTTTGCCTTACAAACACAAGGTACAGGGTTTGAGTCTCACAGGGGATAATTGGCTAGGCTTAAAATGGCTCGCAAAGGCAGTCAGCCTAGTACTAATCTATGAATCTATGAATCTATTGATACCTCAGGTCAAGTTTGGCATCTGGATTTCAGAGTGCCTTTCCTTCCCTGTCTGAAGTGGGAATTTGAGTTGTGGATGCAGCAACTTTCCCTCAACCCAGGCCTGCCTTTTCAGCCTCCAGTTCTTTCTCAAGAACTGTTGACTGACACTTAGACATATGGGGTAAGGGGCTTCCTGTGGTCACCTGAAAGTTTAAGTTCTTTTTCACCCCAGAAGTCAGACCATATCAACATCAAAAAGATGACCACCCGATTCTGGCCCTTCAGGCTTTTCTTCCCTTGCTCTCTCCAAGCCTTTACACAGACAACACCACAATGATGTGGTATGTCAGCAACCAGGAGAGGCACAAGGTCTAGCCTTATTTTCAGGCTGGCTCTTCAGTTAACTCTTCAGGCATAGTCTCTTCCTTCAGAGCCCAGTCTAGTGGCAGATGCTGTGAACAAAACATAGGCTTGTGAATGTATTTTTTCAGAGACATTTCAGGACATAGTCCATGCCATGCCATCTGGCGTGGAAGACTGACACCTTTTCTTTTCCTTGGAAGGAGATATTTCTCTATGCCTTCTCTTCCCCTGCTTCCAAGAGTCTTGCAGTAGATTCATCAGCACTTCACAAAAGTCTTTTTAATGACTCCCTTTTTGCCCAAGACTTTACTGGGTTCCCCTTCTTAATGCATCTGGTCAGGAACAATCACCACAGGTTAACTCACCAATTGGACCTTCTCACACAAGGCAGTGGATCAGTCATCCATCCTCACTCATCAGCCGACAATGTGGGTGATAAGGTTTTGATCCTTGGCACCTCCTTTTTGATGATGTGCTCCAGGTTTTACAGACTGCAAGAAAACCCGCAATCAGAAAGTTTTGTATTCAAATGGAAGAGATTTTCTGTCTGGCGCTGTGCTCATAACTGAGGCCCTTTTTCAGTGGGGTTCATTTGGTTCTCTCCAATTTGTATGAGTTGCTGAAGTCTGGCTTGACCTATTCTTTTATAAAGGCCCATTTGCCAGCAATTTCTGCCTCTCTACCCTTAAAATCCTCCTTTGGCTTCTTGTTTTGAGGTCAAATGGTTTCTTAAAGGTGTCTTGCATCTTAGGCCCCCAAGGAAGTTAATTCCTCCTCCTTGGGACCTTAGATTTGTGTTAGAAAAATTGGGGGTTCTGTGATTGCTCCTAGCTTGCAATCCTCTGCAAGCTTGGTAAGCCCAGAGGCCTTTGCCATTGGCCCTGACTTCTGAAAAAATAGATGCCAAAGAGGAGCAAACCCAGTTCAGAGCCCCGGGGGGGGGGGGACTCCTCTGGTGACTGGCTTCTTTGTGGAGGTGGTTTCTCCAATCCTAAATTCCTAGTTCTTGTCTGTGAGCCAGCTGGATAGCCATTAAGTTCCATAAAGGTTTATGCCTAATTTCCCTAGTGTGTTGATAATGCTTGAGTGGGGTATTGTATCATATGCCTTAGCTAGATCAAGGTAGACAGTATGCACCATTTTGCCCTCATCCATTGCCTTGGTGCCTTCTCAAAGTCCACCAGGTTCAGTAGGCACAACATGCCTTTGACAAAACCAAACTTGGTTGGGTACTTCAAGATGGCTGCACATTGACTAACTGCTTAATTCTGGCTCTCCCAGTCTGAAAACAGGAACTTAGCAGAGAAAACCAGTGGACTTAGATTTCTGGGTAAAGTTCAGTAATTGACTAGTAAGTGCACTGCCTGGATGCCAGGAGGAAAGAAATATAAAGGGCATGGAGGAAAACCCGCTACAAATGGTGAGGAAAAACACAGACTGGGAGAATGACTGCAGTTCAGCAGTGCAAGTTCCAGACATGACTTCCAGTAACCTAGAGGAAAGTATAAAGGAGCTGCGCACAGAGCTGGTAAAATAAATGAAACACTGATGAAGTATATCAACATAAACAGTAAAAAGCTGGAAAAAATGGAAGACTTTTTAAGCAGATATTCAGATAAGGTGACAGAACTGCAAAACCCAGAGGCTGACATGAAGAAAATGGTGGTTGAATATGAGACTGCACAAGAAGAGATGTTTAAAATAAGATTTTCTGCTGTACCAGAGAAGGTGGAAGGAACAGACTATTAATTTTATGAAAGCACAAATAAGCAACTGGACTGGTATTCCACAGCATGAATTAATTGAAAGGGCGCATCATGTGTGTGCTTCAGATCTGGTTACTGGAAAACAACTTAGACCTTTAATAGTAAAGATGCAGCCTTATCAGCAGAAGGAGTTGATTATGACAAAATTATATGCACTTTTTGGCATTGAGCTTGAGGCCATGGCTCTGACACCAAGCATCTGTCTCAGTGAGGCCCTTCTGTAGGATGTCCACATTATTTGGGGACATAACTATGGCTCCTAGTTTGCAGTCATCTGCAGATGTCGTTAACCAAAGGCCTTCTGTGTTAGCCTGTACTTCAGAGAAGTAGATACCAAACAGGAGAGATCCCAGGACTGAACCCTTTGGTACTCCATTTGTCACTGGTTTGAAGTCAGATTTGGATTTTGCAACTTCTACAGTGTGGGTTCTGTCAGTGAGCCAACTGGCAACCCATCTTGTGACATAGGGATTTATACCTAGTTTAGTGAGTTTAGCTGTCATTCCAGAATGGGGGATGGTGTCGAAAGCCTTGTTGAGGTCAGGATAGGCTGTGAACCACCTTACCCTTGTCTACAGCTTTGGTGACTACCTCAAAGAAGTTGATCAGGTTCAGGAGGCATGATCTGCCTTTCACAAACCTGAACTGGGTGGGGCCCAGAGTTTGGGGGTTACCAATGTCTTTGCGTTCCATGATGATACGTTCCATGGCCTTACAGACAAGGCTAGTCAGGCTAATAGGGTGGTAGTTCCCGGGATCAGTGGTGGCTTCCCCTTTGTGGAGTGGGATAACTGTTGCTGTGCACCATTCAGTGGGCACAAAGCCTGATGTGAGACTGAACATGGTGCTTAGGTGGGGAGCCAGTTCGTTCTTAGGTTCATGTAAAACGCAGCCTGGGATGTTGTCCGGTCCCATGGATGCTGTGTTTTTGGCTTTAGAGAGTGCAGCTTTTACCTGCATAGTTGTGATTACAGGGACTCTGCATTCTTCCTGTACAGATATGGGCCCTTTAGGGGGTGAGAGGGGGGTAAAGTTAGCACTGAACCTATCTGCCAGGACGTTGGCAATATCAGTTGGTTCTTTAATTTTCATGCCATTGTACTGTAAGTCAGAGCAGATCTGTGTGTTGCCATTGAGATTCTTGACATAGCTATAGAACGCTTTGTGGTTGTCCCTAGAATCAGTGGCGATTTTATTTTTGTAGCTAACTTTGGAGGATCTTATAAGGGATCTCAGCTTCTTACTGAGGCTGACCAGGGAACTCCTCCTCTCGTGATTTTATTCTCTTTTGCAACAGTTTCTTCTTTCTGTTGTAGAGTTTGTTTATGGTAGGGGACCACCAGATTGGCTTCCTTTTTTTGGGTGCATAGCGTCTTAGTTCTGTTAGGGATAGCACTTTCCATGCACTCGTGTGAGTGCTTATAGAGTGCATCTGTGTAGGATACAGCAGTCGTAACTGTATTGTCCATCTGCATGGATGTCATGACGTTCGCCACTTCTGTCTTAAGAAGCATGAAGTTGGCTTTGGAGAAATTTTTTACCGTGATTTCCTTAATGTGGGTTGGGGGAGGGATGTGGATATCTATGGTGATTAGCTTATGGTCTGATCTGACCAACGAGGCATTGACTTCAGATGTGGAACACCAGTCACTCATGTTGGTAATGACTAGGTCTAGGATACTGTTGCCCCTGGTGGGGGTGTGGATAAGCTGATCCAGGGCATTGGAATTTATGAATTCCAGAAAGCGTTGAGCGAAGGAGTTGATACAGGAGTAGTTTTCCCAGTTAATGGCTGGGCAGTTAAAATCGCCCATTATTAGTGTGTTTGGTTAAATCCTAATATTTTCCATTACATCAAGAAAAGAGGAGTGGGAATCCTGGGGCATGGTGGGGGGGATCTGTAGCAAGCTGCAGTTTGGATTGCAGTTTTGCCCAGAGTTAGTTGCACTTGGATAACCTCGGATGCATTATGCTGAGCAACTAGCCTGGAGGTGTGGATATCCTGAATGAATATGGACACACCTCCGCCTTTGGTGTTCTGGTCCAGGTTATGTGGCCAAAAAGTTTGGTATGAGTTATAGCCTGGTAATGCAGAGGTGCTTTTTGGAGCCTTGAACCAGGTCTGAGTTGCTCCATTTTAAGGAGTGCCTCAGTGGAGTGCATTTTGAGATTTAGACTTCTAGCATTGAGTAGCATTACCCTCAGTTTTTGCTTGCCTGATCCTGTTACGGTGGTGAATTTGTCATTTGAACCTTGCCTTAAAAAAAGCACTATAGGGGCAGCAAGAGCCTTAGCCAGTATCCGGAATCCCAGGGGTGAAAGGTGCAAAGCATTGTGGTCTGTTGACCAAGTCGTCCCAGGCAGACAGATACTGGATCCCCTTAGAATGACACCAGAAGATTAGCCAATTGTTGAAGTCAATCATTTTGTCCTTGTACTGTGGTATCATTCTGGGCGATGGCATGATGCTACTCAGGGCTAGGGTCATACCTGCCTGGGCTACAAAATCGGAGAGCTCGTCCATGTCTATTTTCATGTAGTCCAGGTAGGTACGTCTCAGGTCATTCACACCAACATGGACAATGACAGAGTCATGTTTGTACTTGTGGAGTTACCTGAGTGTGTGGGTTATGTGGCGGATCTTGGCACCGGACAGGCAGCTGGCAGTAACCTCCTTGTTTAGCCTGGTGAGTGGGACATCAGTGTGCCTGACTATAGAGTCACCTATGACTTGTGTACTGGGTATGGTGTTTTGCCTTCTGGGCTGTGGTTGAGTGGTACACTGAGTCTGTAGGCTGTGTGTCATTTGGGTTGTGTTGGAGGGGTGGAGGTTGCTTGCGTTTCTGCTTTGGAGGTCTCGGTTGTTTGAGCAGATTATTATTGAGAGCCTTTGCGAAGGTTTTTGTGTTTCTATGTGTGGATTTTGGTGGTGTAGGCACCAATCATTTGTTTGGGTGACACTCTTTTGGAAGACAGCCGCATTACTTGGGGAATTGATGACTGCACCCAGCTTGCAGTCCTCTGTAAACTTGGGCAGCCATAACCCACTGGTTTTGGCTTGCACCTCAGAGAAATATATCCCAAATAACAGAGGCTCCAAGACCTATCGTGGGATACACAGTTCATTACGGGTCTACTGCTTGAAGTGGCTTCCTCTATTTTGATTAGGTTTGTTCCATCAGTGAGCCAGTTTATTACTCATCTGGTAACATATGGATTGATGCCTAGTTGAGAGAGTTTATATATTATGCCCGTGTGGGGAGTAGTGTTGCAGGCTTTGGCCAGGTCAAGGTAGGCAGTGTGCACAGTCTTCCCCTCGTCCATGGCTTTGGTGACCGTTGCAAAGAAGTCAACCAGATTTAACAGACATGACCTCCCCTTGACTGCGTGGGGTCAAGTGTTTGGAGGTTACCAGTGTCCTTGTTAATGAGGTCTATGATAATTCGATGTTCATGTTTCACTGTTGCAGTCATCACATTTGGGTTATCTGCCTGCAGGTAGCCCTCAGCCGGCCTGAATATCAGAGTCCTGGGATTTCTGCGTCGGATGCTGTTGCATCTTCCATGATGTCAGGTCGTCAGGGGTATAAAACATGCAGCCGATGCCATTACACCAGATTTTCTTGCTGTGCGGTGCCAGAAGCAGTTCGCAAGTGCTGGTCGGCAGACTCCTGAAATTTTCGTTTTCGAGTTTCAGACCTGAAGTCTCCAAAAAGATAAGTACCCCGTTGGGTATCCTTTTTTCTTGCTCTAACCGATGTCAGAAAAAATTAATAATTGTCTTGCCTGTGGAAAGCAAACACCTCATACAGATTTTCATTCTTACTGCATCACCTGTTTAGGCCCAGACCATGACGTCCCTCGCTGTCAGTTTTGTGCCTTTTTCATTGCCTGAACTATTCGTCGTCAGGCTATTTTTGTAACTAAATACTTTTGTTCTCGTACTCCGAAATGGCTTTGTTACGCCATCAGGCTACCGATCTTCCAAAAAAATGTAAGGATAAAGACAGAGACAGACCGCATAGGTCCAAAACTGCTGACGATGCATCCGTTAAGTTAGTTGCCAGTCCGCCGGTACTCAGTGAGGTGCTTTCACAGCACCAGATACCTGCTTCTACAAATTCGCAGGCCTCTGCTGAGACCCATTCTGAGTCCAGTATGCCGCGAGATGCTTCGACTATGGAACTTGTGGATATCTCTACCTTGGATGGGTCTGGAGCCGCTGTGCAGGCACCGACTTCTGAGGGTGTATTCAGGCCTACGGATTTTCATATCAAACCGACTACTTCGTTTCAAGCTAAAAATACCGAATTCCTCAGGCCTAAAGTTCGCATTATGCCTAGAAAACCGACGACCAAAGCACATTCTCAAGCTCACATGCTGCAAAAACAAATGATTAGAATGGCAGAAGACCTTATTGCCTTAATTAGGGGAAGCCAGCCTTCCCCCTCTGAGACCTAGATCTGATTTTCCTTCTGATCAGGAATCTGATATCTCTACTACTTCTGATTACCAGGATTTACCCTTCTCTACATGAGGATTCTATCCCCTCTGCTTCCCCTCCAGAAGATTTTTCTTTTGGTGAAACCTTGCATACCCTTAGGGAATATTTCTGCTTGGAAAGCCAAGACTATTTTCAGTCCAAAAAGAGACTTAGGGAATTCTTAAACCTGCCTCAGCACAGGCCTCTAGCTATCCCTCTTGTTCTGGAGATTGTAGATGATGTTTTCTTGGAATCTAGCCTTACTCCAGACACTTTGCTCCCAGGAAACCTGACAGGTACTACAGCGTACCTGACTCTCACAAATTCCTCTTCAAGAATCCTACTGGAGATCCAGAAACCATTTCCCAAGGACCTAAAAGCATTAAGGCTACTACTGCCAAAAATCCTACCCCTTCTGACAGGGATTCTAGGGCTTTAGACAGATGGGGTAAGAAGGTATACACCTCTGCTACTCCGGCCATTAGGGCTTTAAATTGCCAGTTTCATGTGTTAAAGTATCGGCAACATATTATGGGACTAATTAAACAGAAAATGATGTTGATTCCTGACTGTGCTGAACACAAAGATTTACAAGAGTTAATGCATTCTGTTGACCAAGTTGGTAAACTTAAGGAACAAAACTTGCCAGATCATGTTAAAACCAAATTACTGGATGCACCCTTAAACCAAGACTGCCTTTTTGGCAGCAAAGCAGAAGAAGTCCGTAAAAGAATGGAGGAAAAAGCTAAATCTATGCAAACTGTTAAAGATTTCTTACAAGTACAGCCACCTAGATTCGGTAGGCATTGGTCTGCAAAGAACTGGTCCTTTCCAGCCCCTTTCCAGGCCTTCAGTCCAAACCCAGGAGCAGCAGACCACCAAGACTTCAGTCTCAGACTATGCACAGATCTAAGAAGTGGGGGGCTCCCACTTCCAAAGCAGGGAGCAGTAAGCCACCCCCTCATGGAAAAACTGCACATAGACTTATCCTCAACTCTTCCAAGCCTTGCTCAACTACTTGCAACCTTAGGAGGAAAGCTCACCCTGCATGCAAGAAACTGGGAATTCATTACCCAGGACAAATGGGTTTTAAACATAAACTAAAAACGCAAATGTAACAAAAACAAACTGAAATCACTTAAAATCCGGGAAAAGCAAAACAGGTAGCACACCAGTAAATGAAATAATTAAAATAATTTAATCACGTAAAGCGCTTTTCATTTGCGCTATCGGCAAACTTCTTCAGTCTGAAGAAGTTTGCCGATAGCGCAAACGAAAAGCGCTTTACATGATTAAATTATTTTAATTATTTCATTTACTGGTGTTGCTACTCGTTTTACTTTTCCTGGATTTTAAGGGTTTTAAACATAGTTTCGCTAGGATACAGATTCCACTTCCACTCTCTCCCACCCCCAAGTGGATGGCCAGACATCCCCTCAAACCAGTGGGCGGAGGCCCAAAAACAAGTTCTCTCTCTCCTTAGCATCAAGGCTATTCAGCCTGTCCCAGAAGAACAAAGGGGACAAGATTTCTATTCAAGACTGTTCCTGGTTCCCAGAAAAGAAAACTCCTGGCATCCTATCATGGACCTGCCTATCCTCAACACCTTTCTGGTGGTTCCAAAATTCAAAATGCTAACTCTTCAACAGCTTCTTCCTATGCTAGCCAAAGATGCCTGACTGGCAACCCTAGATTTAAAAGAAGCTCATCTGCACATCCCAATCAGAGAATCTTACAGGAAATACCTTCGCTTCAGGGCAGGCTCCATGCACTATCAGATGTTCATCGTGTTTCACTGTTGCAGTCATTACACTTGGGTTATCCTGCAGGCAGGCTACTTGCAGTCGGCCTGAATTCCAAAGTCTTGGTCTGGTGTCGGTTGCTGTCGCCTCTTCCCCGACTTCAGTGCGCCAGGGGTATAAAAGATGCAGCCGGCACCATTTTCTTCAGTCTTTCTTGCCGCGCAGTGCCCGAAGCAAAAGCAGGTCGCAAGTGCCGGTCGGCCGACTCCTGAGATTTTCAAAGATGAATTTCAGATCCGAAGTCTTCATTAAAACTAAGTACCCCTTTGGGAACAATTGTATTTCTTGTAGGAAGCAAGTACCTTATAAGTATTTCCATTCTTACTGTATTCCTTGCCTAAGCCCTGATTGCAACGTTGCTAGCTGTCGGTTTTGCGCTAGATTTAACCAACACACTATTAAGCGTCGGTACGATTTTGCCTTACTTTGGCCGAAGATTTAATTATATAATGCCGTCGGAACAGCCAATGACTGGAGTTTACAAAAAGCGCAAGGAAAAAGAAAAGGTCAGGCATCCGAGCTACCGCTAAGCCACTTGCTGGTTCTCAGTGAGGCACTTTCGCAGCCCCTGACACCCACTACCTCAGAGCCACAGGCCATTGACGACTTCCACGTGGAGCCAACTAGGCCTCTGGATACTCAAGGTATTGGACACTTGGAAACTATCTCCTCAGATGGGTCCGGAGCCGCTGAGCAGGCATCGGCTTCTGAGGGTATTTTCAGACCTACACAGTTATATGTTAAGCGAACCACAGCTTCAAAGGCAAAGACTAAAGCAGCTCTAAAGACAAAGAAACAAGTGCAGCTTTCTCCTAGACAGACTTCCATGCCTAAAAAACAGATGCTCAAAATGGCAGAAGACCTAATTACCTTGATCAGGGGTTCCCATCCCCCTCCTGATAAGAGGCCTAGGCAAGAGACAGAATATGAATCTTCAGATCAGGCTTCCATTTCCTCTGACTCCTCCTCTGAGCAGGAATACTCTCTTCCTCCCTGTGAGGATTCTGATGCTGAAGAATCTATCCCTTCTGCCTCTCCTCCTGAGGATTATTCTTTTGGAGAAACCCTGCATACCATGAGGGAGCACTTCCACTGGGAGAGCCAAGACTACTCAGAATGTAAGAAAAGGCTTAGAGATTTCCTTTTACTACCTCAGCACAGGCCTGTTGCTATTCCCCCTGTGTTAGACATTGTGGATGATGTATTTTCGGAGTCCAGCTTTTCTCCTGACTCTTTACCCCCTGCCCCTGTTAAACCAGACAGATACTACAGGGTTCCAGATTCACATAAAGTTCTTTATAAAAACCCTGCTGCTGACCCAGAAACCATTTCTCAGGGTCCCAAAGGGGTCAAGGCTTCCACTGCAAAAAATCCTATTCCCTCTGATAGGGATTCAAGGGCACTAGATAGATGGGAGGAAAAGGTTTACACTTCTGCTACTTTGGCTGTGAGGGCATTAAACTGTCAATTTCATATGCTTAAATATCAGCAATACTTAATGTCACTGCTTAAACAGAAAATGTTGACGAATTCTGATTGTGCAGAAACTAAGGAAATGCAGGATTTATTGCATGCAACTGAACAAGTGGGAAAGCATACATTGCTGTTTACTGGAGTTTACAAACAAGCGTCCAGTCTGGTGGACCCCAGCCATAAACAAGCTCTACAACAAAAGGAGGAAGCTACTACAAGATAGAGCAAAATCCTTGAAAGGTAAGACACCTTTGATCATTATAAGTAAAAAACTAAGAGCTCTCATAAAATCATCCAAGGCAAATTTTGAGAGAAAAATCGCCAAGGACTCTAAAGAGAATCATAAGGCCTTCTTTAGCTATGTTAGAAACCTAGGAGGAAACTCCCAGATATGCTCAGAATTAGTTCAAAATGATGTGAAAATTACTGAACCTACACACATTGCCAACATACTGGCTGACAGGTTCAGTGCAAACTTCTCCCCTCCGCCCCAAAAGGAGAGAGATCTATTCCAGAGGATTGTAGCCCCCCAAACATCTCCAACGCCCAGGTGAGAACTGCCCACACTTAAGGCAAAAAACACAGCATCCATGGGACCGGATGGTGTCCCCGGCTGTGTGCTTCATGAACTCGAGGAATTAAACCCACAGTTAGGACAGCTGTTTAATCTTAGCCTCACCTCAGGATACGTACCCAAGGAGTGGCGCACGGCGACTGTGGTCCCACTTCATAAGGGCGGTGCCTCCACAGACCCTGGAAATTACCGCCCCATTAGCTTGACAAGCCTTATCTGCAAAGCCATGGAGAGGATCCTAAAGGAACTCCTAAATAAAGACATTAGGAACTTGCAGACTTTGGATCCAACCCAGTTTGGCTTTGTCAAAGGCAGATCCTGCCTCTTAAACTTGGTTGACTTTTTCGAGACAGTCACCAAGGCCATTGATGAGGAAAGGCAGTCCATACAGCCTACCTCGACCTGGCAAAGGCCTTGACACAATACCCCACTCAGGTATCATCGAAAAACTCATCAGCTTGAATGTAAACCCATACATCACAAGATGGGTTGCAAACTGGCTAAGTGACAGAACCCACAGGATCAGAGTTGCTGGAGCCATGTCAGACTCAAAGCCTGTCACAAGTGGTGTCCCACAGGGCTCAGTCCTGGGTCCACTCTTGTTCGGCATCTACTTTTCTGAAGTACAAGCAAAGACAGGAGGGTTATGGCTGACAAAGTTTGCAGATGACTGCAAACTGGGCGCCATAGTCGAAAACACATCTGACACAGATATCCTCCAGAAGGGCCTCACAGAAACGGATAACTGGTGCCAGAGCCATGGCCTGAAGTTAAACGCCAAAAAATGCATAGTCATACCCTTCGGGAAAAACAAGGTTACCCCCAGCTACCATATAGGTGGCAATCCACTGAGCACAGAAAAAGTCATCAGAGATCTGGGGACCCAGGTTGACAGTAGCCTTCGCTTGACACTCATGTTGCTAAAGTAGTTAGGAAAACCTTCTATATCACCCACCTGATCATGAAGGATTCACATCTAGATCAAGGGAGGTCATCGTCCCCTGTACTCATCACTCATTAGACCTATGATTGAGTACAATGCCCCATTCGGAATGTATCTGACCAGACACCTGCTGCAGCTTGAAAGGCCCCAAAAGTTCCTCACCAAAAGGATAAAGGGTCTCAAAAATATGTCTTATGCTGCCCGACTGAAAGAACTCCAGCTCTATTCAGTCTCATACCGCTTGCTCAGAGGTGACCTGTGCCTGACATATAAGGCCATGTCAAACCCAGATTTGATGAATATGCTTCACCTCAAAAAATCTAGATCCCTCAGAACCACAAGGACGGGAGACTTAAACCTTGACACGGTTATAAATAGAACGTGCTGGAGGGACAGATTCATCACCCAGAGACTCCCTATGCTGTGGAACAAAATCCCGGTACATGTGAGGCAGAGCACCTCTCTGGCCTTGTTCAAGAGGAATCTTGACCAGTGGATGGGAGATTGCAGATATACCCCAGGGATTACTTCAGTGTCACTGCTTGACAGAGGCACAGCAAAATGATAGGCATAGTTTTTATTCAAACTAAAGGGGTGGCGAAAGCCACATAACTATGGGCTAGGCTTATAAATGCCCTTGGGCAGATAGCCTAGTATGAACCTATGAACCTATGCAATGTGGTTTTGATTCTCTGGAGGCCTCTTGCAGGGCCGCAGTTACGGGTTCTGTCATTAGGAGGCATGCTTGGTTAAAGGAACAGAATCTGTCTGATCATGTTAAAGCAAAATTATTAGATGCTCCATTACAGCATGATACTTTATTTGGTGTTAAAGCAGAGGAGGTGTTGACGAAAATGGAGGACAAAGCGAAATCTATGCAAACAGTAAAGGATTTCTTACAGGTACAGCCACCCAGATTTAGCAGGAACTGGCCTACAAAGAATTGGTCTTTTCCAGTGTCAGACAGGCCACAAAGAGGCAGGTACAGATGTCCAGAGGCAGACCCCAGCCCCAGGGCTCATACAGGCCTAAACAGTGGGGCGCTTCTACCTCCAAAAGCGGAGAAGACAAATCACAGCCATACAGGAAACAGTCCCAATGACTTTCCTTTGCCAGCACCAAGCACTTATTCTTTGACAGCCCCCTTGGGAGGAAAACAAGCACTTTTTTCTCAGAATTGGCATAGGATCACCCTGCACAAATTGGTCTTGAATATAGTGTCCCAGGGCTACAGGTTCCACTTTCACACCCTGCTAAGGGCAAAAGGTATGCCAGACCTGCCACACGATCAATGGGCAGAGGCGCAAAAACAAGTTTCATCCCTCATGGACATAAGGGCCATTCAGCAAGTACCACAGCAAGAGCAGGGACAAGGATCTTACTCGAGACTTTTCTTGGTACCCAAAAAGGACAAAGCCTGGAGACCAATACTTTTGGACCTGTCTATTCTAAATACTTTTCTGGACGTTCCAATATTCAAAATGTTGACTCTGCAGCAGCTTCTGCCCGTGCTGGGCAAGAAGACTTGGCTTGTAACTTTGGACCTAAAAGAGGCATACCTGCATGTACCAATCAGACAATCTTGCAGAAGATGCCTCAGATTCATAGCTGTCTCAATGCACTACCCATTATCTGTACTGCCCTTTGGCTTATCTACTGCGCCCAGGGTCTTCACAAAATACCGGGCACCAGTAATTGCATTTTGCAGACAAAGAGGAATTCAAATATATCCTTATTTGGACGACTGCCTTATTCAAGCATAGAACAAGGACATTTTACTAAAACATCTGGCGTTTGTAAACAGATTATTAATTTGCCTAGGGTACACAGTAAACGAAAAGAAATCAAAACTAGTACCCTCTCAAGAGATAATATTCCTGGGTGCAAGCTTAAATACAACTTCTAATCACCACAAAGTCCAGCAGTTGTATCACTAGGTAATTTCACCACAGGATTTTATTGAACAGGCAAACAGTTGCAGACAGGTAACAGACTAAGCACAATAAAAATGCTTTCGCCAACAGTTCGGCTTCATCAGAGTCATAACACAGAACTAACTTACACATTAATTAATAAATACACAGTAATTAATGTGTAAGTTAGTTCTGTGTTATGACTCTGATGAAGCCGAACTGTTGGCGAAAGCATTTTTATTGTGCTTAGTCTGTTACCTGTCTGCAACTGTTTGCCTGTTCAATAAAATCCTGTGGTGAAATTACCTAGTGATACAACTGCTGGACTTTGTGGTGATTAGAAGTTTTATTACTGACTCTGCCCTGGTGGGTGTCTCGTATTTCTTTTTGCAAGCTTAAATACAATTGCCCAAATGGCTTATCTCATGCCAGACAAACAAAGGCAACTGACTTCTTATTTCAAAATGTTGGCAACAAAGACCCAGTTATCTGCAAGAAAAATTCTGCAGGCTTTGGGCTTCATGGCATCCTGCATTCTACTAATTTGATATGCCAGACTGCATATGAAGAAACTACAATGGTATCTAAGAAGTGTTTGGACTCAACATTGCCACAGCCTGGAAACATTAATTACCCTCCTTCCTTGCCTGCAACAGGAGTTTCGATGGTGGGCACAGGCCTGTCACCACAACAAGAGACAGCCATTCAACCAACCCACAGCCAGACAGTTGTTAACAGATGCATCAGATATGCCTGGGGAGCCCACATGGCAGGAAAATGTATTCAGGGTGCATGGCCCACAAACCAAAGGCATCTTCATATCAATCAAAAAGAGATGCTAACTGTTGAGAATGCCCTGACAGCTTTCAAGGATTTACTTCATCCAGGACAATTACTGATAAGGATGGACAATACTACAGTCATGTGATACATAAACAAGCAGGGAGGCACACATTCCTACCCCCTTTGCAGACAAGCCATGACTTTGTGGGACACAGCATTGACTTATCAAGTACACCTGCAAGCACAGTTCCTGCCAGGAAAGATAAATACTCTGGCAGACGAATTAAGCAGAAACCTCACGGATCCCCACGAGTGGAAACTGGATCCACAAGTCTTCAGTATGATAACAAAGGAATGGGGATGCCCAGACATAGATCTATTTGCCTCCCCCCACAACTGCCAACTACAGAGGTTCTGCACAAGGGCTTATCACAAGCAAGCATGGAAAGTGGATGCTTTATCATTCAGCTGGGAAACCCTAACAGTTTATGCTTTTCCTCCTCTGCCTCTGCTCCCCAAGGTAATCCTAAAGGTCAGACAAGAAGCCAAAAATGATTCTGATTGTTCCAGACTGGCCCCGCCAGCACTTGTACCCAATCCTAAAGAGCTTGTCTCAAGGCCCAGCCTGGACATTATGTCTAATTCCTCACTTACTGACCCAACAAAACAATCTGATCCTGCACAGCCAACTCAGGACCCTAAATCTGGCAGCATGGCGGATAATGTAGCCATTCAGAACACACCTCTCTCTAAAGCAGTGATGGATGTTATTTTGGAGGCCAGGAAGCCCAGTACCAGAAAATCTTATGCAGAAAAATGGAAGAGATTCTGCGTTTGGAACCAGGCACAAGGAATTAACACTGCAGTACCAAATATTCCTCAGATTTTTAAATACCTAACTGAGATGCGGGACAAAGGCCTATCCTTTTCATCAATTAAAATCCATGCCTCTGCCATTTCAGCTCATTACAATACGGAATCACCTCTTTTTTCTCATCCATTGCTAAGGCAGTACCTCAGAGGGGCCAAAAATTTAAGACCCCCAAGGAAAGCACCAGTACCTGCATGGGACCTCAACTATGTCTTGGAAAAACTCACACTGTCGCCATTTGAGCCAGCCAAATACAGCTGAGATAAAGTTTTTATCATGGAAAACAGCTCTGCTCCTAGCAAGAACCTCTGCAAGACGAATCTGAGTTACAGGCACTCATGGCTGTGGAACCTTTTATCATTTTCCGTCCAGACAGGGTTTTTCTGAGGACAAACCCGACATTTATGCCTAAGGTAGTGTCCAATGTGGCCCTTAACCAAACCATTCATTTGCCTACTTTTTATCCAAACCCACAGAATAAAGGTGAGAGACTCCTACATTCTTTGGGCATACACAGGCAGCTACGCTTCTACTTGGACAGAACTAAAGCTTTCAGAAAGACTGAGCAGCTCTTAGTGGCATATGCTGCAGGATCACAAGGAAAAGCTATCTCTAAGCAGACTATTTCAAAATGGATAGGTCACTGCATTCATTTCTGCTATGCACAACATGGCAAATCAGTGCCTAAGGGCATTAGGCCACATTCAACCAGAGCAGCAGCCACTTCAGCAGCCTTCCTCAGTGGAGTACCAACCAAAGACATTTTACGGGCTGCAACTTGGAGTTCAGTCTACACTTTTACCAAGCACTGCCACTTACCTCTCTACTCTAAATCCAGAGCAGGCTTTGCCACTGCAGTTCTGCAGGGCCTCATAGCCACTCCTAATTTTATTTAGGCCCAGCCACCCATCCTCAGCTTTGGGATTCAACCCAAGTGTAATGACTGCAACAGTGAAACACGATGAACATAGTACAGTTGTGTACCTACCATAAATGTAGATGTTCGAGTGTATTCACTGTTGCAGTCCAGGTTACCCACCCCCCATCCCCCTTTCTTTGCTGGGACTTATCTGTACTACTCTGTTCTATACAACCTATGTGGTGTATTTACTTGTAGATGAAGGTAATGTTTTATTTTAGTGCATTCTTTTTTATTGGCATACTTTTTAGCCTACCCTTTTGGGGGCACCTGACATCTGGGGCAAGAAAAACTGAAGAAAATGGCATCGGCTGCATCTTTTATACCCCTGGCGCACTGAAATCAGGGAAGAGGTGACAGCAACCGACGCCGGACCAAGACTTTGGAATTCAGGCCTATTGCGGGTAGCCTGCCAGCAGGATAACCCAAGTGTAATGACTGAAACAGTGAATACACTCGAACATCTACATTTATGGTAGGTACACAACTGTACTTTCTCTGCACTTCCCTTTGGCTTATCTACTGCGCCCAGGGTATTCACAAAGTACCTAGCTCCAGCCACTGTGTTTTGCAGGCAGAGAAATATTCAGATTTTACCCATATTTAGACGACTGCCTGATTCAGGCAGAGAGTCAGGACGTGCTATTACAGCACCTGATATTTGTAAAGAGACTTATAACTTAACGGGGATACACCATCAATGAGAAGACATCACTCATATTACCCTGCCAACAGATTGTATTCCCGGGAGCAAGCTTGATCACAACTTCCCAGATGCATTCCTCACTACAGAGAAACAAGTTTGGCAGCCTACTTCAACCTACTGGCCACAAAAACCCAGCTATCTGCAAGAAAAATCCTGGAAGCCCTGGGGTTCATGGCCTCTTGCATTCTGATAATTCCATATGCAAGACTGCATATGAGGCAAACTTCATTGGTATCTAAAAAGTCTATGGTGTCAACATTCTCTGGACCTGGAAACAATGATTCCTATCCTTCCTTGTCTCAGGCAGAGTTCCTTTAGTGGGCAGAGGCCTGCTACCACAACAAGGAACTCCCTTTCACTCTACCCCCTGCTGTCCAAACCCTAACGGACACATCAGACTGTGCATGGGGGGCTCACATGGCAGGGCAGTCCAAATGGAACCCAATGCAGATACACCTGCATATCAATCAAAAAGAAATGTTAGCTGTACAGAATGCTCTGACAGCCTTCAAAGACCTTATTCTTCCAGGGCAACTATTGGTAAAGACGGACACCACCACAGTTATGTGGTACATAAACACGCAGGGAGGAACCCATTCCTACCCCCTCTGCAGACTAGCCATTGCTTTGTGGAACACAGCCTTGAGCAACCAAGTGAACCTACAAGCTCAATTCCTGCTGGGCAAACTAAATTCACTGGCAGATGACTTAAGCAGAAATCTCATGGGATCCACACAAATGGAAACTGGAACCCAAAATATTCAAGCTCTTGAACATATGTGGGACACCAGAGGTAGACCTGTTTGCCTCTCCTCAGAACTACCAGTTGAACAAGTACTGCAGCAGAACTCCCCAAAGTCAAGCTTGGAAAGTGGATGCCCTGTCCTTTACCTGGGAAGGCCTCTCAGTTTATGCCTTCCCCCTCTGCCTCTCCTCTTGAAGGTCCTTCTAAAGATCAAACAGGACAAGCCAAAGACCATACTGATTGCACCAGACTGGCCACGCCAGCACTGGTACCCCCTTTTGCACAGTCTGACAGTGCTACAACCATGGCACCTGCCTCGGACCACTTCCCTGCTGTCTCAGCAGGCGGGCCAGATTCTGCACCCTCAGCTTCAGACCCTGAACCTTGCAGCCTGGCTAATTCCCTGAACTCACCTCTAGCAACCCTCAGTAAGCAGGTGCTAGATGCCATTCTTGAGGCAAGGAGGCCTAGTACTAGAGAATCCTATTCAGAAAAGTGGAAAAAATACTGTCCCTGGAGCCAGTCTCGGGGGATGGGCACAACGGTGCCCAACTTACCTCATAGTCTAGATTTAACAGTAATGCTCCACAAGGGCCTATCTTTCTCTTCAATTAAGATTCATGCCTCAGCCATATCAGCTCATTATAATACTGAGCCAGCCCTCTTCTCTCATTTACTGCTAAAACAGTTCCTTAGAGAGGCCAAAAATTTAAGACTTCCCAGGAGAGCCCCCACTCCAGCCTGGAACCTTAACTTTGTGTTGGAAAAATGTACTCTTCCCCCCTTTGAACCGGCTTTGCGCAATTTTGCGCATAGCGCAGCATCGGGCAATGCCGCTTAATTGGGTTTAAGCCATTCTCGGCTCCACAAAGTCTGCTCTTCACTTTTTCCCTTAGAACTTATCTAGTTCTCATAATAAACACCCTATTCCTACTCTAAAGCCTGGCACTTGCTCACTAAAGCAATTCTATAAGTCAGCATTAAAAAATTAAAAGCACTACACCCTCACAAGCTCCCCTTGAGTACCTTGTTTTCCCCATTGGCCCTTTCAGTTATAAAGGAATTCCCAATACTATTCTAGCATGTCCAAAGGTCAATTGTCAATTTCCTCTCCGGTCCAGCTGGTGAATCTGGGAATCTTGAGGCAATGTTGCAACTGCCTCATGTACACAGACAACCCACTCCTCCTCCCAACAAATTCCAACACATGTGAGAGATGCAACCATATAGCCAAACTGGAGGCTAAGCTTTCTCAACTCAGTACTGGCGTAACCAGTCAGGAGGAGAAGGAAACCACACTCACTACAATTCCAGTCTCACATAGACCTACCACGACAGCAAACCAAACACATAAACACACAAAAACATACTCGGATGCTCTAAATAAAAATCTGCCTAAGCAACAGAGACCTCCAAAGCAGACACCCAAGCAACCGCTACCCCAAAACAAAACATGTGCAACACATAGCTCACAAAGCCAGTGTGCCGAACAGTCACAGCCCTGAAGGCTAAACAACACACCTGATACACTTGTAATAGGTGACTCTATCGTCAGGCACACTGACATCCCGCTTACCAGGCTGAACAAGGAGAAGGTCAAGGTGAGCTGCCTGTCGGGCGCTGGGATCCGCCACATAGCACAAGCACTCAGGTCACTCCAAGACAAGTACAAATATGACTCAGTCATTGTCCATGCTGGTGTGAATGACCTGAGACGTACCTCCCTGGACTACATGAAAAGAGACATAGAGGAGCTCTCTGAGCATGTAGCCCAGGCCGGTATGACCCTGACCTTGAGTAGCATCTTACCCTCACCAAGAATGATGCCACAATATGAAGACTATGATCAATTTCAACAATTGGCTTAAGTATTGGTGTCATTCAAAGGGGATCCAATGCCTGTCAGCCTGGGATGACATGCTCGACAAGCCACGATGCTTCGCTAGGGACGGCTTGCACCTGTCACCCCTGGGCTTTTGGATATTGGCAAAGGCTCTTGCCACCCCCATAGTGCCTTTTTTTAGGCAAGGCTCAAAAGACAAACCCACCTCCATAGGTATCACAAGGGATAAGAAACTAAGAGTAATGCTACTCAATGCCAGAAGTCTAAACCTCAAGATGCACGCACTCGAAACTCTCCTTAGCATGGAGAACATCAATATCTGTGCCGTAACAGAAACCTGGTTCAAGGCTCCCGAGAGCACCCCAGCATTACCAGGTTATACCTCATACCATGTTTTTCGGCCCCAAAACTTGGACCGAACCACAAAAGGAGGGGGAGTATCAATATTCGTCAAAGATACCCACACCTCCAGGTTGGTGGCACAGCATGAAGCATCAGAGACTATCCATGTGCAACTAACAGTGGGTAAAACTGCCTTCCTGTTTATAGCCTGCTACAGACCACCCTCCCAAACTCAGGAACCCCACTCGGCCTTCCTGAGAACACTGGAAAATATGAAGGTCTCTCCAAACACCATTATATTGGGCAACTTCAACTACCCAAACATAGACTGGGAGCATTACTCTTGCTCCAACACCCTAGCCCAAAGGTTCCTAGAATTTATAAACTCAAATGCTATGGAACAGTTTGTTACCACTCCCACAAGAGGGGAAAACATACTGGACCTGATCATTACCAACATGGGGACTCTATGCTCCAGACCAGAAGTGTATCCCTCACTGGTAAGATCAGACCTAAACTAACCTCCCTAGATATTCACATCCCAACCCCAGCCCCTGCCCAGAAAACCACAGTGAAAAACTTCTCTAAAGAAAATTTCACACTTCTCAAAACCGAGGTGGAATCCTTCAAAGCCCCCGGGCCTGTGGAAACTACGGCCCGGACCGCAGAATCCTTTATAAACGCATTCTATGAACACCTTCAGGAATGCATGGATCATGCAATCCCAGACAAAACCAAGACCCAATCCTCCAAAGGCAGGCGTCCTGTCTGGTGGACCCCAGCCATAAACAAACTATACAATAGAAAGAGGAAGCTACTACATGATAGAGGAAAATCCCAAAAAGGGAAGGCATCTCTGATCAGTATTAGGAAAAAACTACGGGCACTCATAAAATCGTCTAAGGCCAGCTTCGAGAGAAAAATTGCACAGAACACTAAGGATAATCGCAAAGCTTTCTTTAGTTATGTTAGAAACCTGGGTATGAATTCCCAGATATGCTCAGAATTAGTCCAAAATGACAAAAAATACACACCGAACCCACAGACATTGCCAACATCCTAGCTGACAGGTTCAGCGCAAACTTCTCCCCCCCCTTCCCCACCATAAGGGCAAATATCTATCCCAGCAGAGTGCTGCCCCCTTGACATTTCAGATGTTCATGTAAGAGCCGCCCTCTCCAAAGCAAAAAACACAGCATCAATGGGATCAGATGGTGTCCCGGGCTGCGTCCTGCATGAACTCCAAGAAGAACTAAACCCAAACATAAAACTACTGTTCAATCTCAGCCTTACTACAGGATATGTACCCAAAGAGTGGCGTAAAGCAACAGTGGTCCCTCTCCACAAATGTGGTGCCTCAACAGATCCTGGAAACTATCGCCCCATAAGCCTGACTAGCTTGGTCTGCAAAGCTATGGAAAGGATCATCATGGGCCTCATAAATAAAGATATTGGGGACCTACAGACACTGGATCCTACCCAGTTTGGCTTTGTTAAGGGCAGATCCTGCCTCTTAAACCTGGTCGATTTCTTTGAAACAGTCACCAAGGCCATTGACGAGGGGAAGGTGGTCCACACAGCCTACCTGGACCTCGCAAAAGCCTTTGATACAATACCCCACTCGGGCATTATAGATAAGCTCACCAGCTTAAACATAAACCCTTATGTCACTAGATGGGTTGCAAACTGGCTCAAGGACAAAACCCACATGGTTAGAATTGCTGGAGCCATGTCAGACTCCAAACCAGTTACAAGTGGTGTCCCACAAGGCTCAATCCTGGGACCTCTCTTGTTCGGTATATATTTCTCGGAGGTACAGGCCAACACAGAAGGACTGTGGCCAACCAGGTTCGCAGATGACTGCAAACTGGGCGCCACAATCTACTCTACAACCGACACAAGCATCCTACAAAAGGGTCTCATAGAAACAGACAACTGGTGCCAGAGCCATGGCCTCAAGCTAAACGCCAAAATGTGTATAGTCACCCCCTTCGGCAAAAACAAAGTGCCCACAAATTACCACATAGAATGTAATCCATTAAGTACTGAAGAAGTAATTAGGGACCTGGGGACCCAAGTTGATAGCAATCTCTCATTCGACAACCACGTGCCCAAAGTGATTAGAAAATCATTTTATATAGCCCACCTAATCATGAAGGGATTCACATCTAGATCAGGGGAGGTCATCATGCCTCTTTACTCATCCCTCATCAGGCCCATAATTGAGTACAATGCCCCTTTTGGGATGTACCTTACCAGACACCTGCAGCAACTGGAAAGACCCTAAAAGTACCTCTCCAAGAGGATCAAAGGGCTCAGACAGATACCATATGCTGCCCGGTTAAAGAAACTCCAGCTCTACTCAGTGGCATACCGCCTGCTCAGAGCCGATCTGTGTCTGACGTATAAAGCCATATCCAACCCGGAATTAATGGACATGCTGCACCTCAGAAAATCCAAATCCCATCGAGCTACACGCTCGAGAGACTTGAACCTCAGCATTGAAATAAATAGGACATGCTGGAGGGACAGATTCATAACCCAGAGGCTCCCTTCACTCTGGAATAAAATCCCAGTCCAGGTTAGGCAGAGTCCCTCATTGACTCTCTTCAAGAGGAATCTTGATGAGTGGATGGGAGATCGTAGATTTACTCTGGGTATCACTTCTGTGTCACTGTTAGACAGATGCACAGTATACTAATCTCGAAAAAGGGCATAGCAAAATTCATTTTAAAATGGGTGGCGAAAGCCAAACACACTCTGGCTAGGCTTGTAAATGCCCTAGGGCTGGTAGCCTAGTATGAACCTATGAACCTATGAGCTGCTACAGCAGAGCTAAAATTCCTTTCTTGGAAAACAGCCTTGCTTCTAGCCATCACTTCTGCAAGAAGAGTGTCTGAACTGCAGGCCTTTATGACAGTGGAACCCTTCATTATCTTCCATGCGGACAGGGTTTCCCTCAGGACTAATCCATGATTTATGCCCAAGGTGGTGTCTAGTGTGACTGAACCAGTCCATTCATTTGCCTACTTTTTTCCCTAATCCCCAGAATAAAGGGGAAAGGATACTGCATTCCCTAAGCATGCACAGACAGTTTAGATTCTATTTGGACAGGACTAAACCTCTCAGAAAATCTGACCAGCTGCTAGTCGGCTTTGATGCAGGGACAGAGGGAAGGGCCATTTCAAAGCAAACCATTTCCAAATGGATAGCACATTGCATCTATTTCTGCTACAAGCACCATGGAAAACCTACCCCACAGAGGATAAGAACGCATTCCACCAGGGCTGCATCTACCTACTGCATTTCTCAGAGGAGTTCCTACCAAGGACATCCAGGAAGCTGCAATCTGGAGCTCTGTACATACTTTCACCAAGCATTATCACTTGCCTATTTTTTCTAAATCCAGAGCTGGATTTGCCACAGCAGTATTAAAGGGCATGATTGCTATCCCTAATGCTCGTTTCACTACCTCCACCCTTTCTTAGCTTTGGTAATCAACCCAAATGTGATGACTGCAACAGTGAAACACGAAGAACATAGTACAGTTGTGTACACCCACCATAAATGTAGATGTCCGAGTGTATTCCCTGTTGCAGTCCTAGTTACCCTCCCTCCAACGCCTTGACTTCTCTTGTCTTTTACCTATCCTATTTGTTTGGTGTATACTATATCATGTGTATTTGCTTTTTGCTGGGGGTGTTCCATACCATATAATTGCTTCCTATTGTGGGGGCACCTGACATCTGCTGCAAGAAAAACTGATGTAATGATGTTGGCTGCATGTTTTATACCCCTGACTACCTGACATCATGGAATAAGCGACAGCATCCGATGCAGAAATCCCAAGACTCTGGTATTCAGACCAGCTGAGGGCTACCTGCAGACAGATAACCCAGATGTGATGACTGCAACAGTGAATACACTTGAATATCTATATTTATGTAAGTATACACAACTGTACTTTCCAAGGCCTTGCGGATCAGGCTGGTGTGGCTGATGGGTCTATAATTTCCTGGATCAGTGGAAGCTCTCCCATGGTTGTCCTCCACTTGACAGGGACAAAGCTGGTGCTCAGGCTGTGGTTGAATAGGGTGACTAATGGTGCTGCAAGTTCATGCCTTAGTTTAGGTAGGGTGCAGCCTGTGATGTTATCGGGTCCCTTAGAGGCTGTATTTTTTGCCTTTGCGAGGGCAGTTATGACCTGTTCCCTAGAGATAAGGGGGAGCAGGTATTAGTGATGTCCTGATTTACAGATGGAGGGACAGAGGGTTGAAGTTTTCGCTGAATCGGTCAGCCAATAGGTTGGCTATATCTTACATCATTTGTGTTTGTGGTGTCCATGACCACCAGTTCTGAACAGATCTGGGTGCTTCCTTTGAGACTGTGGACATATGTGAAGAAGGCTTTCTGATTGTCTCTAGTAGATGTGGCCAATTTAGACTTGAAGTTGCCTTTAGATGGTTTCACTAGTGCTCTTTTTTTTGCTTGTTCAGGCTAAGGAGAGATTGCTTCCAACAGGGCACCTGCTCCTTCTTGGTCCTGGACAGCAATTTTTTTCCTTTTGTTATATAGTTTATTTATTACAGATGCCCACCAGACAGGTTTACTGTGCCTTGCGGAAGATGATTTTGTGCTGTCAGTTATTCCTGATTCCATGCATCTGTGTAAGAGCTCGTATAGTGCTTTGGTGTAGTTTTAGATATTGGTGCCAGTTTCTACAGAGGGGTAGGGGGGATGTGAAGCTGTTTATACCATCCCTCAGGAGGTTGTAATCAGCTTTGGAGAAGTTTTTTTTTGTTTAACTCTAGCTAGAAGGGGGTCAGGGAAAATGCTCACTTTGAAAGTGACTGCTTTATGGTCTGATCTCACTAGGAATGATGATACTGTAGGGGTGCTACAGTGGTTATTTGTGTTGGTTAATACCAAGTCCAAGATGATATCGCATCTTGTGGGAGTATCAACTTGCTGTTCCAAGGCATTTGGATTGATAAAATCAAGGAATCTCTGGGCATTTGCATTCTGGCTTGAGTAGTTTTTCCAATCTATGGTTGGGTAGTCAGTCACCCAGGATTAGGGTAAAGTGTTGATTCTTGATAGATTTGAAGAGGTCCCGATAGGTGGAGTGGGCATCTTGAGTCAAATTTGGGGATGTGTAGCTAGCTATGATTTGAATAGAGGTCTTGTCAATGTATAACTGTGCCTGGAGTGTCTCTTGTGCATCATACTGTTTGACCAGCCTGGAGTTGTGTGTGTGTCTTTAATATATATTGAAACTCCACCTCCTTTGGCTTTCCTTCCCACAGTTTGGGGTCTGAATGTATGATAGGATGAGTAACCAGGTAAGGCTGGGGTGCTGTCCGCAGCTTTGACCCAAGTTTTTAGGATTATGATTTAACGGAATTCCTGGCGCAAAGGAAAAGAGTACTTATATTAATTGTAGGAGGATCTTCAAAGGTGATAAATATGAAAAAAGACAATAGTGGTAGATTTGTAGTACTAAGAGGCTACTGGCAAGCAAGGAGGAGGATTACACCTGCATGTATTTATATTCCACATAAAACTGTTTTAATGAAGTTTAAGACAATTCTGTGAGAAATTATCAGCTTTCAACAAGGAATATTACTTGTAGATAGGGACTGGAATTTGATTTGCAACAGTGAAGATGTGTCTGGGGGCCCAGAAGGGAAAATTTAACAAAGGAAGGTAGATTTTTGAAGAAATTTAGGAAAATGTTTGGCATCAAAGATGTGAATTCAGTGCTAGTAGTTTGGAGTAAATTTATGTATTATTCTTTAGCATACAAAAACTGGAATAGGCTAGACAGAATTTACTTTTCACAGGAACATGTGCATTTAATTGAAGGTCTTGATATGCTCCCAATAACTGTTGCAGGACGGCGCAGTGGTGCAACAGTAGCGTTGTTGCCTCACAGCAAGAGGTTCTCCAGTTCGATTCTCGGCTGGGGTCCCTTCTGTGTGGAGTCTGTATGTCCTCCCTGCGTTCATGTGGGCTTCCTCCCATATTACAAAGAGATGCATGTGGAGCATTTCTCCCCGGGCCTCCGTTGAAAATTGGCTTTGTTCCAAGTTGGACTTTTCCAGTTAAATGATAAATAAAATAAATAAAAAGATCATGCACCAATAATGACTGAAAAAAAATCCTCACATGGTAATGAAATAAAAATGAGACACCAACGCTTTTCCACCTATGTGGTGAATAGAGATGAATTTAAGGAATGGGATTTGGAAGTTATTCAGGTGAAATTAGAGAAAATAGATATTCTGAAAATACAGCTGGGGGACTGAGATCAAATCAGTGAAGTTTAAAACTAGGGTGGAAATGAAGGAAAGGGAGATGTGGTTAAGAAGTAATAAGAATTATTTAGAGGGAATGAGAAACGTTTAAGTATTGCAATATATGGGGAATCCCACAGAACAGGAAGAGAAGCAATTGCAGAATGCTAAATAGAAACTAAGGGATTACCGCTAGTATGAATTAATTTAAAAAGTGTGTACATTGGCTCAAAATGATTGTCACTGTTAGTTACACCCCAACCCCATGTGTAAAGTAGGAAAAAGGGGATAATGGATGGATGCATGAGTTTAGAAAGACTGCTGTCAAGCAGTTTTTGATGATGACTTTAGAGAGACAAACTTTTAGCACGACTCAGGCAACAGAAAGTTGAAAGGGTCATCAGCAAGCTTAAGAAGCCTGTGTCAGGGAAGATAACGAGATCCTGTACAAGTACTAGAAATAGTCTGTATAAAGCAGTCAAGGAAGATAACGAGATCCTGTACAAGTACTAGAAATAGTCTGTATAAAGCAGTCAAGGAAGATAACGAGATCCTGTAAAAGTACTAGAAATAGTCTGTATAAAGCAGTCAAGGAAGATAACGAGATCCTGTACAAGTACTAGAAATAGTCTGTATAAAGCAGTCAAGGAAGATAACGAGATCCCGTACAAGTACTAGAAATAGTCTGTATAAAGCAGTCAAGGAAGATAACGAGATCCCGTACAAATACTAGAAATAGTCTGTATAAAGCAGTCAGGGAAGATAACGAGATCCTGTACAAGTACTAGAAATAGTTTGTATAAAGCAGTCAAGGAAGATAACGAGATCCTGTACAAGTACTAGAAAATAGTCTGTATAAAGCAGTCAAGGAAGATAACGAGATCCCGTACAAGTACTAGAAATAGTCTGTATAAAGCAGTCAAGGAAGGTAACGAGATCCCGTACAAGTACTAGAAATAGTCAGTATAAAGCAGTCAAGGAAGATAACGAGATCCCGTACAAGTACTAGAAATAGTCAGTATAAAGCAGTCAAGGAAGATAACGAGATCCCGTACAAGTACTAGAAATAGTCTGTATAAAGCAGTCAAGGAAGATAACGAGATCCCGTACAAGTACTAGAAATAGTCAGTATAAAGCAGTCAAGGAAGATAACGAGATCCCGTACAAGTACTAGAAATAGTCAGTATAAAGCAGTCAAGGAAGATAACGAGATCCCGTACAAGTACTAGAAATAGTCAGTATAAAGCAGTCAAGGAAGATAACGAGATCCCGTACAAGTGCTAGAAATAGTCAGTATAAAGCAGTCAAGGAAGATAACGAGATCCCGTACAAGTACTAGAAATAGTCTGTATAAAGCAGTCAAGGAAGATAACGAGATCCCGTACAAGTACTAGAAATAGTCAGTATAAAGCAGTCAAGGAAGATAACGAGATCCCGTACAAGTACTAGAAATAGTCTGTATAAAGCAGTCAAGGAAGATAACGAGATCCCGTACAAGTACTAGAAATAGTCTGTATAAAACAGTCAAGGAAGATAACGAGATCCCGTACAAGTACTAGAAATAGTCTGTATAAAGCAGTCAAGGAAGATAACGAGATCCCGTACTAGAAATAGTCTGTATAAAGCAGATAAACATGGGAATCAGGAAAAGGCACAAATGGAAATGGTTATGGAAGAATTAAGTATGCCAAGGCTACGGGTAGATGAGGCTCAGTTACTAACAGCTAGGATAAGAGGAGAGGAGATAAAAATGGTGATGTTTAACTGATCTACAGGAAAGTCCCCAGGAGTAGATGGTATTACTATGGAAGTTTTAAAGCTAGGAGGGAAAACTGTTAATAATCTGTGAGGTTTTGTTTAATAGTATTGTAAGACGAGAAATATCAGTGTCCTGTAAGAAAGCGGTAGTAGCTTTAATAACCTGAAGAAGGCAAAGATCCATCTGATCCAGCTCCATACAGGTCCAGTTCAATAGTACATCATGATTATTAAGTGTTTGTAATGGCTAAAATGATGCCAAAATTGGTAGATATGGATTAATATGGTTTTGTACAGAGGTAACATAACACTGATTATCCAGAGGGAAGCAGCATGTAAGAAAATACCACTGTTGGTGGTAGTTGATGCAGAGAAAGCATTTGACAGAGTAAGCTTGGGACTTCATGAGCAGGTAATGGAAGTAGTTGCATTCCCTGATAAAACTGTAAGGTTGTGGAGTAGTATATATGAGGGATCAGAGGCCAAAATTAATGTGGGTGGGGGCCTTTCTGATAATTTCTGCTTGAGTTAGAGGAACCCGGTAGGTGTGTCCCAATTCCCCTTTGTTGTTTGCATTTTATTTAGAACAGTTGGCAAACAAAGTAAGGGATTCAGAAATTCAACGATATAATTGGAATGATAGTCAAAAAAAACTGTCTCTATTTGCAGATATTATTTCATACCTGACAACCACAGAAAGGGAGATTACAGTATTGTGGAACATTTAGAGACATGTTCAGATCTTCTCAGGTTACAAAATTAATGAAGCTAAAGCAAAGGCAACAGCAGTAGATTATATATCTACACACAAATTGGTCCAGCATTGTCCTTATTTATGGGGACATGCTAAATGAAGTAGTTAGGAGTATGGAGAAAAAATGACTCCATTGAGACAGCTAAGGATATGTGGGAGGAGATTAAACAGAAGATAATACAACAACTAAGAAACTGGAAGCTTTGTTATTTGGATATGGATAGTAAGATGCAACCATTTAAAATGTTTTTTAGTCCCTTCAGTTATATACACAAGTCAGGCATATTTTTATCAACCAGAGGAGAAGTGGATAGCAATTAAAAAGAGCTGAAAGATTTTATCTGGGTTTGAAAGACAGCAAGGGTCAAGAAGGATAAGTTGATTCTTCCAGTAGAATAAGGTGGACCAGGATTACCTTATTTGAAGGGAGTATTTTACAGCAACACAGTCAAGACTCTTATACATAGCACAAGCAGAAAACTATAATTCAAAGTAGAAAGGGATGAGCTCAAGAAACAAGGAGAGAACGGGGTTCTGAATGCCGACCCTTAAGGAGAATGACAGTCATACAGAAAATTATATTCATAAAGTAGGAGAAAGTATTTTAAGAAGTAAGCCAGCATGGGAATGGAGAAAGGAGATTCTGCCGATAAGGATGACTACAATTAGGGATATAGACATTAGGCAAGGGGTGGCTGGAATTTATTGGAGAAAACTGGCAAATGATCCAAGGTATTGGAAGCAAATAACTAGAAAGGGAAAAGGTAATAGAATGGGAAGACACCAGGAATTTATTTGAACTTACAGGTAAGAGACTGCCTACCCTCTCAAGGATTGATATTGGGGTGTAGGCGAAGAGAAAGAAATAGGGGGTCCTAAATAAAAGACCAGCAGTGGTAGAGTTTTTAGTAGAATCCAGAAGAGAAGCTGCAGTTAAAAAGGGGATAATTAGCAGAACATATATAAAATATTGCATGACAACTATAATAATCCTTCAGAGGAGCTTAGAAAGGATTGGGAAGAGAGACTGAATAAGAAATTCACAGAGACAATGGGGGGATATATGTATATCTCCCAAATATGCAACAAAAACGAAGATTTAGCATCTTTGCTTGGAAGTGTTTACATGGGTATTTTTATACTCCAAGTAGACTCCAAAGAATTTGTCCTCAGATAGCAAATTTTGGAGGTGTGATGGAGAATAAAGAGGTAACTGGGAACATATTTTCTGGGAGTGTAATGTGTTGGTAGACTTTAAAGATTCCCTGTAGATAGCTTTGTCAGAAATGCTGGGTGAGCAAACTGGTGTAACTAAGGAAATTATCTTTTTTGAGCTGTGATACAGAATTGGAATTGCCTAGACATAGTAAGGCCTTGCAAAGTCTAATTATGGTGGTTGCCAAAAAAATTACTAGAAAGTGGAAATCAGTCTAAACCAACTTTACTAGAACGAGTGGATACATTAACAGAAAGGGAAGGAACTGGAATATGGATCTTTAAAAAAGGGAAGGAGCAAACTACATAGGAAAAATGGGAATTGTGGGAACATCATATGCAGAGGAGGAACAAGGTTTAAAAGAAGGCACGATTTGAATGAGCTATGTAATACTTTATTTCAAATAACTGTATGTATTATAAGTGATGTATGTTTGCAACTGCAATTGTCTCAATGGTGTCTGTGATGGATAATTTTTGTATTAATGTGGTTCGTTTTTCATGTATGTAAATGTAAGATTGCCCGCGTCATACATGATAATTTAGTAAAGATGTTTTGTTTTAAATTTAATAAAGATGTTTTGTTTAAAAATTAAAAAAAAAAAAAAACTTGGTTGGGTCCACTTTCTGAAGGTTTCCTGTGTAGTCATTAATGAATGTCACACTGGGAGAAGGGATGTGAATTTAACGTGTATATACACTGTCTTTTACAGAACAGTAAACCATTCCCTTTCCTGATAAGTGATTGTGAGGAAACAATTATTCTGTTATTTTTGTTTTGCTTGGATCACTTGTCTGTGTACTTAAAGGAGTTTTGACTGGAAACAGTCTACCCTGCTTGTATTACTTTTGAATACATAGTAATTATATATAATATTTCAAATTGTGTATTTTTTTATTTTTTGACTTAAGACAAGTTTAAGTTTGCTACTTCTACTACCATTATCTGATCTGATTAATATGCAGTAATTAACTAGATATATAGGTATTGAAAATCTTCCACATAGAAGTTTCTTACACTGTATTTGTTAATTATTTCCATGATGGGTCTGTAGTTCCCAAGGTCTGATGGTGGTCTACCCTTGTACAGAGGGATGACTTTTAGTCCTCCATTTGTGTGGTGCTAAGCCTGTTTGGGGGCTATAATTAGAGAGTGGGCGACATGTAGATATGCAGCCTGACTGCGGAATCAACTTTCTTATGCAGGGCGTTTAATTTACAGGTACTACAGGTAATGCCTCCTACAAAATGAGTCCTCCACTTCTCAGCAGCATGTTAAGCTACTGTGGAGCTCAGACTGAAAGAAATTTAACGGCAACAGTTATTTTGCATGCACTAAGCAGTGCTTTTGCTATTTAGCTAGTGTAAAAAAAAAAAATATATATATATATATATATATATATATATATATATATATATATATATATATATACATACACTGTATTCCCCGTTGTACAGGGCCCAATAAAGCTAGTCCCAACAGGTGTTGATGTAAAATAGTAAATGATGTCAAGCAGAGTCTTCAGTCCAAAAGAAACAAGCACCAAGTTTATTAATAAGCAGTGATTCGAATAAGCGCTTTCATTTCCAAAACACGGAAACTTCATCAGAATAACACTGCCATTAAAAACAGGCCACATATATATAACAAATTAATGGGTTAATTAGTTCAATTGCATCGTTGGAACAGAGTACATAGATTTTAAAGGTACATAATAAAAAACTATGGTTGTTGTGTCATTCTATTTATCCATATATAATAATAAATAATAAATAGTAATTATGTTTTGATAATATGAAAAAACCAACAACATAGAAACCATAAAAAAATTTTTTTGTATATATAAAAAGTTAATAAATACATTCAACACATGTGCCTAATGTATAAAGAATTATATAAAATGTATATGTATTAAGGTAAGAATGCCTAAAATCCACTAAATACCCACGGGAATTTATTCATAAGAATCTGCTGGTATCAGATTACTAATAACAAAAGGTTATATCACTAAACAAATAGAACTTAAAAAAACACATATACATAAATATAATTAAATAATTATTGATGTATTACATAAAAAAAAATAAAATTAATTTACTATTGTATATATATATCTATATATATATAGATATATATGGATTCCCTTTAAATCATTGAAGTTCTGATCATCGAGACCAGAACATCGATGATGTTATGTGATCCTATCTCGCCTACATTCTGACTGATGGGTTCGGAGCCGATCCCTCGGCTCCGACTCGGCACGCTTATGCCAAAGAGCGAAGTCTCTTATTGGCTGAGCTTACTATATCCCAGGATGCACCACTACCAGTCCCCCAGATCTCGTTTGCCGCTTCCCTGCGAAGACGTGGTCTCGAGCTGGCTGGGCTGAGTAGTTTTTATTAACTAACTTTTCTGTCAGTTTTTTGCTGTTTTTTGGTCACAAAAGCTGTTTTAACGGCTATCGCTCTTTTGTGTACGTTTGGATTGTGAAAACTGTTGTTGTGTGATTGGGTTGAGTTTGTTTTCGGCCCCCCTCCATCCAGGGCCTTCCCGGACTGTCAACCTTTTAAACTTACAGGGTCTCAAGTAAATCTAGTTGTTTAGAGTTCCCTGTCATTTACAGGAAGTGTTTGCATTAAGCTATATCTGTAAGCTTAGATTTATCATCAGTAAAGCTATAATTGTTTACTTTCCTGTCAAAGTTACTAGAATTGTTTAACATCATGTCTCAAACCCCTAGGCCTTCGGGTTTTAAAAAATGTTCGAAATGTGGCTTCAAAATGTCTATCACAGACGATCATTCGCTCTGTGTATATTGTCTAGGGGCAAAGCACTTGCAGGAGTCATGCAGCGTATGTCACGCTTTTTCCTCAAGGGTCCTCCAGGAGAGGAAAAATAAATTGATTCTTAAGGGGTTAATTAAACCTTCCTTTGAAGAAGCCTTGGCATCCTCTCCTGCTCCGGCCAAAAAGAAAAGGGCTTCGGTTCCGACAAGTCCGTCGGATCCGACTGCCAAGAGACTTAAGCAGGCCTCTCCTTCGGCTCCAAAGACTTCGGAGCCGAGGTCGGAACGGTCTGCCTCGATGCCACCAGTATCGACTCCTCTGGCTTCGGAGCCAATGGCTGGGGCATCGAGAGGCGGGTCACCTTCGTCGGGTCCGCTGCCCTCGGGGCCGACAAGGGTCGCCCGCTCAGACACTTCCTCCTCGGCGAAGTCTACCTCGGCACCGATGGAATCTGGTGTGAGTATTCCTCGGCGCCGATACTCATCGAGTCGCCTCGAGCCGGTCCCCTAGCCCTTTGGGGCCGATGGAGAGGCCTTCTCGAACCCGTTCTGTTTCCTCTCGGTCTTCGAGAATGTCAGATTCTGATATAGACAGGGTGCTCCAAAGACTGTTCCAGTCCCCAGTCTTCCAAAAATTTGTTTCGGTTCCGACCCAGTTGGCTTCGGAGCCGATGACCTTGGCCCACCCCATTGCCATTCCTCCTCCGACTGCTTCGGCTCCGTCGGAGCAGGTGCTGTTGGAGCCGGTGGAGATCTCAGGGTCGGCTCCACCCTTACTCCAACCCGGGCCTTCGGGTCCGAGTTTGGTACGCGGACTTCCTCGGCTGGACCCGGGGGTGATGTTTCGGGACCTATGCTTTCGGTTCCGAGCCTCCCCCTCGGTGCTTCGGCTGCGGGACTTCCGTCGGCTATCACGGCCCCGGAGACCGGACACTCCCAGGATTCTGGGGGTCCGGCTTTCAGGGCCATGAGGAGTGCCTTGGCCAAGTCCTCTTCGGCCATCTCTCCGGCTTTACCGGCACCTTCCCTGGGCGTGGAGACTGGGTCTTTGGCAGTTCCCCTGTCCGTAGCCAGCGGAGCCCCGAGGCCTGAGGTTACCCCAGTGGGGTTCCCTCCTCCTGAGGGTTCTTGAGTTGTCTTCAGAGGAACCCCAAGGAAGAGATCGTGCAAGAGGAAGCACGTGGACTCCCCGAGTCTATTACATCGGACACTGATATGGATGATGCAGAGGGGTCCCAGTCGTCCTCGGATGATGTCTCATTTGCAGACATCTTAGAGATCCTCAAACAACGAGGCGGCTGGATATCCAAACCCCTCTGCGGACGAGTCAGTGCTCCTCAAGGCCTTTGGAGCTCAGCCCTCCGCCTCCTGGGTGTCTCCGCCCTTGAGCTTCTGGATTTAGTTTGTCGAAGGCGTGGGAACATCCAGATACCGTGGAACCAGTCCCTTCTCGTCCAAATAAATTTTTGTCTGCTCCCCGAGAAGGAGTTCCTTACTAAAGGCGTGGCTGTAGATGCCATGGTGGTGGCATCTGCTACACAACAGGACGTGGCAGAGGCTTCAACGTCCGTCCATCCTCCTAATAAGGAGTCTAGGAGTATGGACAGGTGCGGAAGCGCACCCTGACTTCAGCGGCCTTTACCTTAAGGTCTCTGAATTATTTGGCACATTTTACCAGACTTCAGAGGGATCTGGTCAAGGAGTTGTCAGATTCCCTCTCGGGTAACCTACCTGAGCAGCTAGCCCAGTGGGTTAGCTCTCAGTTGGCTATCCTTACGTCAATTTCTAACTCGTCCATGAGGCTCATTTCCTATGCGGCCGAAGGGGCGGGTAGAGCGGCAGGCACAGGCGTGGCTCTCGAGACAAGCCTGGCTCTGCTTGTGTCAGTTTGCGGAGGCCTTCAAGTCTTCCTTCGCCGACGCTCCCTTTGATGGGTCCTCATTGTTTGGACCCAAGGTGAAAGACACCCTTACCCGCTGTGAGCAAGAGGGAAAAACTTTATCTGCCGTAGGTGCCCGTTATTCCACTCCCTTTCGGCCTTACCCCAAGGCTAAAGGAGGGGGGAAAATGTGGTTCCGCAAATCTCGCAAGTTTTTCTCCCAACAGCAGGAAGATTCCCCGTCCAGAGGCAGAGGATGGGGAAATTTTTTCAGGGAGACGCCGTCCCAGAGGCGGCAGAGGGCCCGCAATTCTGGAGACCGCGAGTCCTTTCGTGGCTCTTCAGCCTCCCACACGTCATGAGGGATTGCCCGGCTGTGCTGCTCGAGCCAGTCGGGTGTCGTTGCCAAGCACCTAAAAGCCTGGGAGTCAATCACTCAGGACAGATGGGTGCTTCGGATCATTGCCGGAGGTTACACCATCCCATTCACATACTCACCCCCACCGTCCAAGAGAATCCCGGACCCACCACCCAGTCAAAGGGAAATAGCAGCCGCAGAAGCTTTAAAGCTGCTAGGAAAAGGAGTCATCCAACCGGTCCCCACAGACCAGATCGGATCAGGAAATTACTCCAGGTTCTTTTTAGTGCCAAAAAAGACAGGGGACCTGAGGCCAATATTGGATCTCAGCAGACTGAACCAATCCGTCACGAAATCCAAATTCCGAATGGTCACGTTACAATCCATTCTCCCATTATTGGAGAAGGATGTTTGGATGTGCTCCATAGACCTCAAGGACGCCTATTATCACATACCGATACATCAGGCGTCCAGAAGGTATCTGCGCTTCAGCCTGGGAGTCAGTCATTACCAATTTTGCGCTCTGCCCTTTGGTCTCACCACAGCCCCCAGGGTGTTCACCAAGTGTTTGGCAGTAGTGACGGCTCACCTGAGAAGTCTTGGATTCCAAGTGTTTCCCTATCTCGACGACTGGCTCCTGACTGCCACCACCAGGCATCTACTAATGGACAACCTCAAAGCCACCATCTCCCTGGGTGTTTGCCTGGGGATTACATTCAATTGGTCAAAGTCTGTCTTGCTGCCCTCTCAACGCATAAAGTTTATAGGAGCAGAGATAGACTCAAGATTGATGCGCGTCTTTCTTCCTGCCGAAAGGATCCGAACTTTACAGGGCCAAGTTCAAGCTCTGATCTCGAGATCCAAAGCCCCAGCCAGGATGGTTCTACAGGTTTTAGGCTCAATGTCTGCCACGGTTCTTTTAGTTCCTCTAGCAAGATTACACATGAGGATTCTTCAGTGGCTCTTGTCAACTCAATGGTCCTTTCAGGATCTTCCCCTCAATCATCACAACGAGTGGTCTCTAAACCGCACAGTAGCAGCCCAGGTTTTCAAGAGATGGGGGACGCCGTGCTGCGACCTATTTGCAACTCCACAAAACACCAAGTGCCAAAGGTTCTTCTCCTTGATCCCACATCAGGAAGTACCAGCCATGGATGCTCTTGCACAACCTTGGCCAATAGGGCTACTTTATGCCTTTCCTCCAATTCCACTTCTTCCCAAAGTTATTCAAAAAGCTTCTCAACTGGGGTCTTCAATGATTCTGATTGCCCCATACTGGCCTCGTCAGATATGGTTTCCTTACCTGAAGAAGCATGCAGTGGACGATCCGTGGACCTTAGACCTGATTCCGGACTTGCTAATCCATCAGTCGGGACATTGGCATCAGTCCCTTCAATCTTTGAAATTGACAGCTTGGCTCCTCCACTTCCGACCTTAGTTAGAAGGCACACACTAGACCCGGAAGTTATTCACATTTTATCTTCGGCCCACAAACCCACCACTAACAAATTGTACCTCAGTAAGTGGAAGAGGTTTGCTATCTGGGCTCAACTCAAGGGCTTAGACCCTATCACTGCTCCTGTCCCAGAGGTTTTGAAATTCTTAACATCCCTGTTTAATCAGGGATCTTCTGTCTCAACTATTAAAGTCCAACTAGCGGCTATCTCTAAATTCCACGAATCCACGGATCCTCCTTTGATGAGCAGCAGACTATGCAAAAGCGTTCATTAAAGGTGCGAGTCTATTATGACCAGGAGTTTATCATCGAGCGCCTCCGTGGGATCTTGATATGGTGGTTCGCGCATTAACATCTCCCCTTCGAACCGGCTGCTACATGCGAGTTAAAATATCTGTCTTGGAAAACCGGCATTCTTAGTGGCTATTACTTCTGCAAGAAGAGTTTCAGAGCTTCAAGCCCTGTCTATTAAGCCACCGTACTTGATTTTCCACAAGGATAGAGTATCACTTAGGCCTAATCCATCCTTTGTCCCAAAGATCTGTTCTAGTTTCTGTCTTCAACAATCTCTAGAGCTACCAGTTTTCTTTCCAAAATTCTCCAATGAAGCAGAATACACTCTCCATAAATTGGATGTTCACAGGCAATTACGCTTCTATTTAGACAGGACTCAGCAACTTCGTAAGTCAGACCAGTTGTTTGTGTCCTTCTCAGATAATAAATTGGGCCAAACCATCACAAAGCTACTATCTCAAAATGGATCAGAGATTGCATAACTCAGGCCTATTCTTCTTGAATAAGGAACTTACAACATCTATCAAAGCTCATTCTACCAGAGCTATGGCTACTTCTATAGCTTTTCATTCCAAGCTCGCTATATCGGAAATTTGTGCTGCGGCTACTTGGTCCAACCGCACACTTTCATTTCCCACTACAAATTGGATGTGGCATCTAAAGGACGAGCATCATTTGGTTCCACGGTACTCAGGAGTGTTTTCCAGTGAGCCACCCAGGATTCAGGTGCTAGGAACGCTGTCCCATCAGTCAGAATGTAGGCGAGATAGGATCACATAACATCTTTTAGTTATGTACTCACCATAACTTCAGATGTTTGGGATCCATCTCGCCTACATTCCTAATACCCACCCTCCTTCCCCCTGCCTTGCAGATCAGAAGAGATTGAACGGTTTTGAGTTCAACTGTTTTATCTTGTTTCATCTGACGATGTTATATAAGCAGGGTATGCGTGTGTGCATGTATGCGGACAAACTAGATCTGGGGGACTGGTAGTGGTGCATCCTGGGATATAGTAAGCTCAGCCAATAAGAGACTTCGCTCTTTGGCATAAGCGTGCCGAGTCGGAGCCGAGGGATCGGCTCCGAACCCATCAGTCAGAATGTAGGCGAGATGGATCCCAAACATCTGAAGTTATGGTGAGTACATAACTAAAAGTTCAGAACATCGAAGGTTTAAAGTGGAAGTGCCAGGTAAGTGAGATTGTGGAATGTTCCCTGATGTTGTGTGTGTGCGCCATCTGAGTGTTGGCATTGCAGGTAGGGTACGGGAAATCTCTTGTTTAGCCCTACCGCATATAGCGGTAAATGGGAGAGTTCCCTTACCCCACTGTAGTGCGAACTCAGAGTTGGAATATTAAAGTGTGGGGGGTGCGGGGGGGGGGGGGCAAAGCCCCCCTGCATAACATTGTGTTTTTTTTTTTTTTTTTATTGTTCATTTTGAATTTTCGATATTCTGAACATCGATGATTAGAACGTTAATGTTCTGAACATTCGATGATTCAAAGTGAATCCATATATATATATATATATATATATATATATATATATTTATTATACACACACACAAATATAAGTGCGTTCATGTCTGTGTATGTGTGCATGACAGTGTGTGCGAGATCGATCAAGCCATATCTTGCACTTGCTAAGCAACACTTTTGCTGTTTGGCAAGTGCTAAAATAAATGAAACAAAGAAAAGTGTGTATGTTTGTCTGTGTATATGCGTGCTTATGTACATTAGAGCAGAAGTGTGTGTAGACCGACGTGTGTGAAGAGCAAGAGCAATTGAGCAGTGACAGCAGCTGCATTGAAGAGGTTTGTGTACCTCTTAGCTCAAGCTAAAACCTAAAATAAAGGGGAACAAATGCTCAAAAATCAGAACAGATTTTAAATACTGCTCTTATAAAATTAGAGTTGCTTGAATAACAGGATTTGTTTTAGTATGCGTTTTCTGAAGAAAATTGTCTAACATTCGAATGTGTGTTATTTAGTGACTTCAGTCCCCAATGCCCGGCAAACTGTAGATTTTATGGAAATAGAAAACAAAAGTTAATATCTTGATATTTTTAAAAATGTACTTTGGATGTGAAATACTTTCTCCAACACAATTTACATATATTACAGGAAGTTTGAAACATTAGACGGAGGAACTATTTAATATCAAAAGCATTTAAAAAATGTAATAAAGTAAGTCAGTAAAACATCTTAATTTTACCTACTGCCCATACTATTAGTACAGTAATGCCCCTAGGGTGTGTGCTGCTGTGTAAATAATCCCGTTACAGGGGTGTAGAGGCCCTCCTCCCTTGGCATCGGGCCTCATAAAGACCCCTGGGTGAGAGTTATTTACACAGTAACACACACCCTTTTGGGCATTATTACTTGCATAGAGATTACTGAGATCCTAGTAAGTCATAGTTCAAGCTGTTAGAATGCTGTCTGAGCCCATCAAAGCTGTATTCTTGGCCATAGAGAAAACTTCTAAGACCTGCTCCTGATACTTGGAGGGGTTGTGTTAGGTGAGACTTCCTACTAGGTGGTTGGGGGTGGCAGGGTGATAAAGTTGGAGTTGAATTTATCAACCATAAGGTTTGCTTTATCTCATCGTTCTGTGAACATGGCTTTGTTTACCAACAGTGTGCCGGACTGTTGGTAAATGGAGCTATGTTCTGTGAATATGGCTTCATTTAGCAACAATTCAGCACACTGTTGTGTGCTGCCTTTGAGGGTTCAGACATAGCTAAAGAATAACTTTTTGGCTGTCCTTGGCCTGGGAGACTGTCTTTACCTCAAAATTTACTTCCATTTTTGGCATTACACTTCCTAATTTTAGCTACGACTTTTTTTGCTTTTGTTGTACAACCTGGTTAATTTTGGATTTCACCTGGGTGGTTTGTTTTTTGAGTTAGTTTATGGCTTACTGATTGTAGGTGCAGGAGTGTCAATGCAATCATCGACAAGGTTGTACAGAGCTTCTATGATGAATTCCGCATCAGCTGCTGTGTTGCCTGGGTTTGGAAGGGCTGGAAATTTTGACTGCTCATCACTTACCAAAAGGTAATTTGCCTTGGAGTAGTTTTTTTTAACTTTTACAGGGTTTGCTGGGGTTATAGAATTAATTCTTATTCTGAAGTAGAGTGCTTTGTGGTCTTATTTTACAAGGCTGGACAAAACACTGGGGTGCAGCATTCTCCTATATCTGTGAATGACACAGCATGGGGGGGGGGTCTAGCAGTTTGGATTCTCTCATATTGGTAAGTACCAGCTTTAATATATTTATACCTCTAGCAGGTGTACGCACTAACTGGTCCAGGTTGTTTATGTTTACAAAGTCCTGCAGTCTGTGTACCTGCAAATTTGGGGTCATGCAGGATTCCCAATTTGTTGAAGGATAATTAGTCCCCCATGAGCATAGTATGTGGTTGAAAATGGTGAGCATGTCCAGTAGGTCTACGTAAGAGCCATGGGTGCTCAATTCTTCTCCTCAGAGTTGCTGGAGCTTTCCCCGAGGTGTACACCAATGGTAACATTGCAGTATCTGTCTAAATATAATCAATTCTGGGTAATCATCCGAAGGCAGGCAGTAAATTTCAGCACTCAAGCCTTGGAATAGTATTCTTAGTACCGTGGTTTGCATGTGCATAAAGGATGGTATTCCTAGTACTGTGGTTTGCATGTGCGTAAGGGATGGTATTCCTAGTACCGTGGTTTGCATGTGCATAGGGATGGTATTCATAGTACCGTGGGTTGCATGTGTGTAAGGGATATGGTATTCCTAGTACCGTGGTTTACATGTGCATAAGGGAATGGTATTCCTAGTACCGTGGTTTACATGTGCATAAGGGATGGTATTCCTAGTACCGTGGTTTACATGTGCATAAGGGATGGTATTCTAATACTGTGGTTTACATGTGTATAAGGGATTGTATTCCTAGTACCGTGGTTTACATGTGCATAAGGGATGGTATTCATAGTACCGTGGGTTGCATGTGTGTAAGGGATATGGTATTCCTAGTACCGTGGTTTACATGTGCATAAGGGATGGTATTCCTAGTACCGTGGTTTACATGTGCATAAGGGATGGTATTCTAATACTGTGGTTTACATGTGTATAAGGGATTGTATTCCTAGTACCGTGGTTTACATGTGCATAAGGGATGGTATTCCTAGTACCGTGGTTTACATGTGCATAAGGGATGGTATTCTAATACTGTGGTTTACATGTGTATAAGGGATTGTATTCCTAGTACCGTGGTTTACATGTGCATAAGGGATGGTATTCCTAGTACCGTGGTTTACATGTGCATAAGGGATGGTATTCTAATACTGTGGTTTACATGTGCATAAGGGATGGTATTCTAATACTGTGGTTTACATGTGCATAAGGGATTGTATTCCTAGTACCGTGGTTTACATGTGTATAAGGGATGGTATTCCTAGTACCGTGGTTTACATGTGCATAAGGGATGGTATTCTAATACTGTGGTTTACATGTGTATAAGGGATTGTATTCCTAGTACCGTGGTTTACATGTGCATAAGGGATGGTATTCCTAGTACCGTGGTTTACATGTGCATAAGGGATGGTATTCTAATACTGTGGTTTACATGTGTATAAGGGATTGTATTCCTAGTACCGTGGTTTACATGTGCATAAGGGATGGTATTCCTAGTACCGTGGTTTACATGTGCATAAGGGATGGTATTCTAATACTGTGGTTTACATGTGTATAAGGGATTGTATTCCTAGTACCGTGGTTTACATGTGTATAAGGGATTGTATTCCTAGTACCGTGGTTTACATGTGCATAAGGGATGGTATTCTAATACTGTGGTTTACATGTGCATAAGGGATGGTATTCTAATACTGTGGTTTACATGTGTATAAGGGATTGTATTCCTAGTACCGTGGTTTACATGTGTATAAGGGATGGTATTCCTAGTACCGTGGTTTACATGTGCATAAGGGATGGTATTCCTAGTACCGTGGTTTACATGTGCATAAGGGATGGTATTCTAATACTGTGGTTTACATGTGTATAAGGGATTGTATTCCTAGTACCGTGGTTTACATGTGCATAAGGGATGGTATTCCTAGTACCGTGGTTTACATGTGCATAAGGGATGGTATTCTAATACTGTGGTTTACATGTGCATAAGGGATTGTATTCCTAGTACCGTGGTTTACATGTGCATAAGGGATGGTATTCTAATACTGTGGTTTACATGTGCATAAGGGATTGTATTCCTAGTACCGTGGTTTACATGTGCATAAGGGATGGTGTTCTAGTATTGTGGTTTGCATCTGCATAAGGGATGGTTTTTCTAGCACCGTGGTTTGCATTTGCATAAGGGATGGTATTCCAAGCACCGTGGTTTGCATGTGCATAAGGGATGGTATTCCTAGCATCAATGTTTGCATGTCCATAAAGGTTGGTATTCCTAGCACTGTGGTTTGCATGTGCATAAGGGTTGGTATTCCTAGCACCGAGGTTTGCATGTGCATAAGGGCTGGTATTCCTAGTACTGTGGTCATAGTTTGCTTGTGCATAAGGGTAATCAGTAAGTCGTGGGACCCTTCTCTTAATTTAAATGAGCTCAGAAAGAACAAATGGTGTAGGTTTCATACATCTGAAGTGGAGTGGAATAAGTTGAAACCAGTGTAGTTTTCTGTGGTGAAATTTGTATATACATAGTCATGAATGATATTGGGCATTTTTGGCCAAAGGCTGCTGGTGTGGGGCCTGCACAGTCTCTCAAAACTTCCACAAGGACCTGCACTGAGCATGTTTGGCCTACAGCTTAGGCAAATTGTTTAGGGTTTCTCTCATTTATTCTAAAGGGTGTCATTATATGAACACCTTGTTTGTGATCTTATAATGTTGGAAAGGGGGGGGGGGGTGAAGTAGGACTGATTCTTTAAGGGAGAAAAGACAAGAAGTTAAATCAGTGAGTAACCAAAGCACACTGCACTTGCATCAGTCAGCACAGTTCATTAGTTGTGACTGTCGGAGAATTTAGTTGAACAGGTCAGTCTTTTGTACACTTGTTTAAAAACAGAGCCGTGCCTTTTCAATTTGCATATGTGCTGGCATATTATCTTTTTCCCCTCGACTAGAAAAGTGCTTTACTATGTTATCTCCTATTCTGGTCACAGAGCTAATGTCAGAAACACAGCTTGAAGCATTCATTCACATTTAATTTCGCATGAATTACTCATTTTGTTTGATGAGGAAACAATTAAATTATCACTGCATTTAACATTTGTCTAGCTGTACAATTCGATAATGGAATTATTGAGAATTTGCAGCTTAAGATCCTGTGATACAAAAGTAACATACAAGCTAATGTGGGGCTTCATATAATCAGATCAGTAAATCTGCATTTGCCTGTTGTATATCTTTGGGAACTCGCAAAGGAGGCATAACGTGTTTTTATCACATTTAGACAGCATGCAAAGGCAAAGACAGCATAAAAGCAGTTTGTGTGCTTCTTGATATATATATATATATGTGTGTGTGTGTGTATATATCAGTGGCATAGGAAAGTAATTTTCTTGGGTGGCGAAAGCCAGGGTACCTTTTTGGTTTGGCTTATATAGGCCCTAGGGCCAATAGCCTAGTACCTACCTATGAACATATTAGCATGATTTATATTTTATATAATTTTACATGTTTAAGATTGTTCATAGGTGTGTACTAGGCTAATGGCCCTGGAGCCTTTACAAGCCTACCCCATAGACGTGCCCTAGGATCATGATGCCCAACGTTAGTTCCCAGTGCTTCTATCAAGTAGAGACACTGCAGTGATCCCCAGGGTGAACTCTCTATTTCCCATCCACTCATCAAGATGCCTCTTGAAGAGGGGCCAGTGAGGTGCTCTGCTTGACATGTATGGGAAGTCTATTCCAAAGCATGGGCAATCTCTGGTTATGAACCTGTCCCTCCAACATGTTCTGTTGATTGTGGTAATGAAGTTTAGATCTCTGGAGTATGTGGTGCGGAGGGATTTGGATTTCTTTAGATGTAACATTTCTAACAGCTGGGTCAGACCTGCCTTTGTAAGTCAAGCAGAGATTGCCTCTAGTAGACAATATGAGACAGAGAATAGCTGGAGTTTTTGAGTCTGTCTGTGTAGGACAAATACAGATTAATACACATAATATTTTCTCAGCAGAGTATTCATTGCTGTAGGTGACTGTAATTTCGGCACACGTGTGTGTGTTAATATGGTTAAGGTGTTTGCCTAACAGACACAACTTATGGGGTTTGATTCTCACAGGGGTAGTTGTCTAGGTTTAAAATGGCCATCAAGGGCAGTTAGCCTAGTACTAATCTATGAATCTGTAATGGGATTAGTGGGTGTACTTTTCCATTCTGTTGACCCTTGGCCAACAGATTTTTAATTTTATCTTAGTAACAGGACTGATAGTGTACTTCTGAGATTTGTTGCATTTCAGAAATGGTTTACAACTGCCTTTTTAGAGGAATTTATTTCAATAAATTAAATGTTCGTTTTTATTGGTAGTTGTGCTTTGATAGAGGAATTTATACAAGCACTGCTTTATAATCTTGTTTCAGGTGAGGCCCTTTTAGCTAGGCAATACATTTCCCAGCAGTTTTTTTAATTCTTAACATATTTCCAGCCACTGCTGATAATTATGTAAACATTTGTCCATGTATATTGTCCAGGAAGATGATGTAAGCTGGTATGTCAAATGTAATTGACACTCCAATGTTATAACAGGGACGTTAGGAAAGCTGGAAATAGGGGAGAGAGTAGGCAAGAGACAGTGACTTAGCAGAAGGAAGAAATTAAAAGTATTGTTAGGGAGAGGACAGATATACCATTTTCCAAATTTTTTTTCTGTACGAAGGAAGTTAATGAGGGAGTAAGGGTAGTCTGTGTCTGTTAAGGAGAGATGGTTAGGGATGAGTTAAAGATAACAAATATGCACAAGAACACTATGGTAAGCTAACGGGGGGAGGGGTTCAGTATAAATGGATGGGAGGGGGAGGAAATGAGACATCTACCTAACATCTTGATTCCAAGGACCTAATTTATCCACTCACCCCAAATTGATAGAGCTGGAAAAGGAGACCCCAGTGTTTGGGAGGAGGTCTCCTGTGGCTTGATGGTCAGAGTGGACTGGGTCATCTAGTGTAGACGTTGTAGCAGCTGCAGGTACCTCTCCTATACCTTCTTACCTGCTGACTCAAGCAGGGTGTGAAGCAAATGGTGTTTATGCCTTACCCGATTCCTGCCCATTGGTGGGACACACAAAGGTGGAGATGCTTCCCAGACAGTGTTCCCTCACTTGGGCGGCATGCAGCTAAGCTACCATAGGGCTATCTGGACTTGGAAAAAAAATTTAAAGGGGGGGGGGCAGTAATGGGCTTGTAATTGTTTTGAAAACAATGCACTTTATTTAATAAAATTAAAGATTTGTTAATTTACTCCTATTGCTGTTGAGGAATGGCGCACATTTTTTACTAGTACTTGAATGATCTAATTCTTAGTAATACTTCTTGATAGTGCTTATGTTATATGAATTACTGCAGCACTAAAAAGTGACAGTTTTATTGATTCAGTGACAGTTCATGTTTTCCCTACCAATGTAATGCGTTTTCTTCCACTTGAATATTTCAGTATAATGTATTGGCATTCGTTTCTCTGGATTTACTGTAAAGAGTATGGACTGATGTTCTCATTGTGATCTATCAAATAGAAATTTGTCATTGCATTAATGAATGCAATTTTTTTTTAAGTGCATACATTTTATGACTTTTCATATGTTTCATAATCAGGAATGCTGTACACCACCCTTGCCAATTCTCTGCTGGTGCTGTTCTCTGCTGTTTGTAATTTTCTCCTGAGATGTGAAATAATAAAGAAAACAAAGTTGCTTATTCATTCTGTTTGTGAGTGCATCATAGATGAAGTCAGTTCGTTACTTAAAACTTCTGCTGTATTTGTTATTTTTAACTGCTCTTACATGTTTCATATTCTGAAGTAGTCCGCTATAAAATGCAGCATGTTACTCTGCTGATGTTTGATCGGGCCTTGGTGAAGTATTTCTTGGCAAACCATAACAAAGTTGAGAAGGTATCCATCCTTCCATCCTGGAAAAGCTATTATGGTATTTGCTATTGCTTCATGAGCACTACGGTGTGTAACTTTAATAAATTGTTTAAACCAGAACTGAACATTTCTGAGCGGATACACTTAGAAGCACCACACGCACACACACACTGGAGGATGGGTGGTTTGGCCATTAATGTTTTGATCTGCTCTTCAAATTTATGGTACCATGGTAATCCCAGCAATGTGTCAATCTCCAGGAGGAAGTCCATGTCTCTTCAATGGTTGTTAACTTTAAAATTTCAAGTGAGTAGTCTTAAGTTGTTGAAAAATTTATAACATCAGTGTTTAACTGTATGCATGTGACTCTGTAACTGCCATCACTTCTGTAGTATATAATTCATTATTTAATTATGCATGACCCACACTCAGAGTGCATTACCAACCTTTTGGCTGACAGGTTCAGCTCAAACTTCTCTCCCAACTCTTCTCTTGATAGTCCAAAGGAAATACCACATAACACAATTCCTACAACCATTACTAGAGAGCAGGTCATCAGTGCACTTTCCAAGGCCAAAAACACTGCATCTATGGGCCCCGATAACATCCTGGGGATGTTTAGTAAATAGCATGAAACATGACCTCTGTGGTCCACTTGATTCACTTTTCAACTGCAACCTTCAGTCAGGTTTTGTGCCGAAGGAAATGAAGATGGCTACATTTATTCCTCTACACAAAGGATGTTTAACCACTGATCCAGGTAATGACAGGCCCGTAAGTCTTACCTGCCTCATGGAAATAGTCATCATTGACATTATAAATGAGTACATAAGTAACCTGCAAACACTGGACCCATCACAGGTCGGCTTTGTTAAAGGGGTCATGCTTATTAAATCTGGTGGACTTTTTTTTGAGAGGGTCACTAAACCATTGAATGAAGGTAAGACAGTGCACATAGCTTACCTTGACCTAGCCAAGACATTTGATACAGTACTCCATCCAGGCATTATAGACAAGCTCTCTAATTTACATATAAAGCCTTTTATCACCCTCTGGATAATGAACTGGCTCACTGATGGGACCCAGGAGGTCAAAATAGGTGGTGCCACCTCCACCAAGAGGCCAGTCACTAGCAGAGTCCCCCAGGGCTTGGTGATGGGTCCACTCATTTTTGGCATCTGTTTCTCTGAACTGGAAGCAAATGCTAAAGGTTCATGGCTGACTTTCGATGATTGCAAGCTGGGGGTTATCATCAACTCCCTACAGAAACGCTAGCATTCTTCAGGAAGGTCTGTCTCTCACAAATGGTGCCAAAGCCATGGTCTTAAACTCAGTGCTAAGAAATGCATAATTGTACACTTTGGAAAATGAACCATCCCAGCAAATTACCATGTTGGTAATACACCCCTAAGAGTCGAACTTGTGGTCAGGGATCTGGGTACTCATGCAGACAGCCTTACCTTTGACCACCATGTGGCCACAGTGGCGAGGAAGTCCTTTTATGTTGCGCAACTTTTAAGGACATGGCATCTATGTCCAAGGAGGTCATTATCCCACTGTACTCTGCCCTTGTCAGACATGGCATCGGTACATTGCTGTGTTTGCTAGTTACCTGACCAGGCATATACTGCAACTAGAGTGACCTCAAAGGTTTGTTACAAAAAGAATACAAGGTGGCATAAAGCCGCCTTATGAAGAGCACCTTAAAATCCTTTCCCTCTACTCTGTCTCCTATAGATTGCTGAGGGGTTATCTTATACCTGGCTTACAAGGCATCTGCAAACCACACAATTATGAATCTCCTACATATTTGTAAATCAGAGTACCAGAAAATCAAGGTGTAGGGACCTGAATTTTGTCTGGAACTTAAACAATGTGCTGGAAAGACAGATGTGTCTCAGAGAATGCCCCTCATATGGAACAGACTTTCCATCCCTGTGAAGCTGAGTTCATCTGTTACCCAGTGTAAGTACAGTCTAAACAAGTAGATGGGGAAAAGAAAATTTACACTGGGCCTGGCACCCATGGCTCTTACGGACAGAGGTAGCTTGTAAATGCCTGGCCCCCAATGTCCTGTATGGATGCAGGACATCATCATTCTTTTGGGAAAACTTGGCTAGGCTCTGAAGGACGCACCCCCCCCCCCCCGGCTTGTTAGCCTTGTAACAGTCTATCAGCCTTTTATGTAGGGTGGTCTAAACACTTCAGTTTGCAGTACTGGATTTGTGATTACTATTATATTAAGTGTCAGTAGTATTAATATCCATGCACATCAGTGTCACTAGTAATCAAATCCATGCACATCTGTGTCAGTAGTAGTAGTATCGATGCAGATCAGTGTCAGTAGTATTAATATCCATGCAGATCAGTGTCAGTAGTATTAATATCAGTGCAGATCAGTGTCAGTAGTATTAATATCAGTGCAGATCAGCGTCAGTAGTATTATCAGTGCACATCAGACAGTAGTAGTAATTGTGCAGATCAGTGTCAGTAGTATTAATATCCATGCAGATCAGTGTCAGTAGTATTAATATCAGTGCACACCAGTGTCAGTAATAGTGCAGGTCAGTGTCAGTAGTAGTAATATCAGTGCATATCAGTGTCAGTAGTAATAGTGCAGGTCAGTGTCAGTAGTAGTAATGTCCATGCACATCAGTGTCAGTAGTAATATCAGTGCAGATCAGTGTCCGTAGTATTAATATCCATGCAGATCAGTGTCAGTAGTATTAATAGCATGCAGATCAGTGTCGGTAGTCGTAATGGTGCAGATCAGTGTCAGTACTAGTAATCAGTGCACATAAGTAGTATTAATAGCAGTGCACATCAGTGTCAGTAGTCGTATCTGTGCAGATCAGTGTCAGTAGTACTAATATCAGTGCACTACCCTGTAGACAGATATAAATTATGCAATTCCACCAGTTTCTGCACAGCCCCCAACCTCACCCCAGCTTTTGGATGTGATGCTTTTGTTTTTTAATCCATTGCTGAAGTGGAAGAAACTTCTAGAAATCACCAAAAAATAGCACTAATGTGTGTAGATAATATTGCACCATAAGTTTAAATAATTTTCAGAGTAGCTTATAAACAAAGGGGTTGTGACTAGCTCTAGAGATGCCATTGTCCCCCTTTATTCAGCCGTCATGACAGTCTTTCAGTATATATTTTTGGCACAAGTGCCCCAAATGCACACTGGGTGTGCCAGCTATTCTACTCCCACCCCACCTACCAAGACTTATTCTGGTATTGCTTGGGCCTGCTGTCCTAAGAACATCCTTGGGGCTCAACTCGTGTGTGCATCAGTCTATTTTCTTTGTTTTGTTGTTGTTTTTTTTTTAAATGCCTTACCCACTTCGATTTCCCTGCCACCCCACCCACACTCGTTTATTGTGTCTGAAGACAACTCCCCTCTTTGAACCATTCCTCCCCTTAGGGAGAACATCAATGAGCGCTATCACCTATCCCTTGCCTGATGCTCCTTCAGTTTCCTGAGCTTCATTGAACCTGGGTTAGCTGGCAGTAGGCTTTATCCCTCTGTGCTACCAGAGCAGCCTTTAAGTATTTGCTATTGAACTGTAACCATATTATATCAGTGTAAAACGTTTCTTCTTGGTCTTCTGCTGAAAGTGGAATATTATCCTGGTTGGACTTCACCAGTAAATTAATATCAAATAAATAAATACCCTCTTTGGCACCCATCTGTCTAGACACTTGCAACAACTGGAATGCCAGCAGAGGTACCGTATTAAAATGTACAAGGCCTAACAGTATGTCCTGCACGAATCTGCCAGGAAGCCGTGTCATTATACTTGAATTTCTAAAGCCTGCTAAGAGGTGACCTGTGTCTGCCATAAAAGCCATCCTCCTACATGATAATGATGGATCTATTGCATGCCAGCAGGTCACATGGCATCAGAAGTACTCAGTCCAGGGATCTCAACCTCTTCTAAAATGTCAGCAGAACTCTGTCCATATTCAAGCACAGTTTGGATCTTATGGATGGGTAATAAAAGATTAACCCCAAGACTGTCCACTGTACTACTAATGGACAGATATAGTTCCTAAATGCTTTATCCCATGCATGGGTCCCCTCAAATTATATATGGTACAATCCCAAATTGCTGTCAGTAGAGGTGGACCTTTTCTTCTGGCTCTTCTTGTTAGGGGTCACCATAGTGGATCATCTGTTTCCATTTCTTCTGTCTGCATCTTGCTCTGTGACACCAGGCATCTTCATATCCTCTCACCGCATCCATAAACCTTATCTTAGGCCTTCCTTTTTTCCTCTTACCTGGCAGCTCCATCCTTTTCCCAATATACCCAGCATCCCTCTTCAGCACATGTCCAAACCAATGCAATATTGCCTCTCTGGCTTTGTCTCCAAACCGTCCAGCCTGAGCTTGACCCCCTGATATACTTAATCCTGATCTTGTCCGTCCTAGTCACACCCAGTACAAATCTTAACATCTTTTACTCTGCCACATCCAGCTCTGACTCCTGCCTTTTTCTCAATGCCACCGTCTCCAATCCATATAATATAGCTGGTCTCACTAGCCTCTTGTAGACCTTTAATTTATTAAATGTTAAGTAGTCCTATCTCACTTTCATTCTTTACATATGGGCCCTTATGGCCCAATTTAAGCCTAGTCATTTTCCCTTTTCTTGCTTGAATTAACCTATCCTAATTGGTGTTTGAGTGGCCTTACCCATCCAATGGTTGATAAAAAGAAGTTATGTACTTACCGTAACGTTCCATGTTAGTAGTCCATCTCACCCTTCATTCTTTACATGTGGGATAGGAGCCGATCCTCTGCTCCCACATGGCCTATTTATAAACTGGAAGACTTCTGGTTGGCTCGTGGCTAGGTAGGTATCCCAAGGTGCACCAGTACAATCCCCAGATCTCGTGTTTGGTGCGTCAACGAGTTTGGTTGTGCTTTTCTTTGGCTCTGGCTAAGTGTTTGCATATTTTCACCTTTTTCAAAGTTTTCTTCACTGTTTAGCTTAGATTAGTTATTTGATTCTGTATATTTAAATTGTTACTGTTTGTAGTATTCAGTTAGCGTAGTTATAAAGTTATCTTATATTTGCGCTATTTGGTGCAATTTTTAGCCTTTGGCTGTTATTTTCTTCTTGGTATCCCGTGTACCAGGCTTACTATTTGGATTAAAGTAGGCGCTTTTCCGCACTAGTATTCTGTGTGTTTATATAGAATTTGGCGGTTTCCGCTTGCTTTTTAGAGTTATTAGAGTGCTGTTAGCATTGTTTGCTAATATTGTTGGCAGAACTTTGTTCTGTTTGTTTTTGCAGTTGACTTGGGCTATTATTGTTCTTCACTGTTCTGTTGAGTGTGCTATTCTTCCCTTGTAACTGCTGGGTCTGCTTAAGTTAGAAGACCTTATCCCCTCTTGCCCGGGCTAGGCCCGTTTAAGTTAGAGGACCTAGTCCTTCCTCCTCCTCCTCTGTGTGCATGTGTTTTATTGATTTAAGAATGTCTAAAGAAGAGTGAGGAGCATAATACATCCAGCTTCAAGAAATGTGTTAAGTGCTTCCAAAAGATGTCCTTAATGGGTGGTCGCACTAATTGTGTTTACTGTTTAGGGGCCATCTATTTGCAGGAGACCTGTTGATTCTGTCATGCCTTTAGTCCTATGGTGTTGCAGGAAAGGAAGAACAAGTTAATTCTAAAAGGTCTTCTTAAACCTTCCTTTGAGGAAGACTTGTCTAGATGTTCTTCGTGTTTCACTGTTGCAGTCATCACATTTGGGTTATCTGCTTGCAGTAGCCCTCAGTCGGCCTGATTAACAAAGTCTTGGGTCCTGCGTCTGTTGCTGTCTCTTCTTCTGTGATGTCAGGTTGTCAAGGGTATAAAACATGCATCCGACGCCACTACATCAGTCTTTCTTGCCATGCGGTGCCTATAGCTGAAGCAGTTCGCAAGTGCTGGTTGGCTGTCTCCTGAAATTTTCATTTTCAAGTTTCAGAACCGAAGTCTTCAACTAAAAGCTAAGTACCCCGTTGGGGAAACTTTTTCTTCCTCTAAACCGATGTCAGTAAAAGTAAATAATTGCATTTCTTGTGTAAAGCAAATACCTCACAAAGATTTTCATTCATACTGTATTCCTTCCCTAGACCCTGACCACGACGTACCTTGCTGTCGGTTTTGTGCCTTATTTAAACCACGAACTCTGTCGTCTGTGTATTTTCGCTTCTAAATATTTTGGTGCTCTGTTCAATTATCCAGGTATGTCTTTGGTAAGCCATCCGACTACCGACATTACGAAAAAACGCAAAGATAAAGACAGAAACAGGCCGCCTAGGTCCAAAGCTGCCAACGACACTTCTCCTAAGCCAGTCGCCAGTTCACCAGTACTCGGTGAGGCGCTTTTGCAGTCCCTGGTACCTGCTACTTTAGATTCGCAGGCCTCTACTGAGAACCATTCGGAGTCCAGTATGCTGCGAGATGCTTCAACTGTGGAACCTGCGGATGTCTCTACCTTGGATGGGTCCGGAGCCACTGTGCAGGCACCGGCTTCTGAGGGTGTATTCAGGCCTACTGACTTGCATATTAAACCAACGCCATCTTCTTCTTCACGGCCTAAAATTCGAACCATGCCTAGAAAACTGACGCCCATACCGCATGGTCAGGCCTCTATGTCTAAAAAACAAATAAGAATGGCTGAAGACCTTATTACTTTAATCAGGGGAAGCCAACCTTCCCCTTCTAAGAGACCTAGGACTGAGATTGCTTATGATACTTCTGACCAAGTTTCTGAAATTTCTGTTTCTTCTGATGACCAGGATTTACCCTTGTGATGCTGAGGGCTCTGTTCCCTCTGCTTCCCCGCCAGAAGACTTCTTTTGGTGAAACCTTGCATACTCTTAGGGAGCATTTTCGTTGGGAAAGTCAGGATTTCTCTGATTCTGAAAAGAGGCTTAGGGATTTCTTACTCTTGCCCCAGCACAGGCCTTTAGCTATCACTCCTGTACTAGACATTGTTGATGATGCCTTTTCGAAATCTAGCTTGGCCCCTGACTCTCTACCTCCTGCTCCCAGAAACCTGATAGATATTACAGGGTTCCTGACTCTCACAAGTTCCTTTTCAAAAATTCTACTGCAGATCCTGAGACCATTTCGCAGGGACCCAAGGGCATTAAAGCTACTACTGCCAAAAATCCTACCTCCTCTGGTAGAGACTCCAGGGTGCTGGATAGATGGGGTAAGAAGGTATACACGTCTGCAACTTTGGCCATTAGGGCCTTAAACTGCCAGTTTCATAAAAGTATCAGCAGCATGTTATTGGATTGCTTAAACAGAAAATGATGTTGATTCCTGATTGTGCTGAAAATAAGGATTTACAGGATTTAATGCATTCTTCTGAACAAGTTAGAAAACCTACTTTGCAATGTGGTTTTGATTCACTTGAGGCATCTTGCAGGGCTGCTGTCACTTGGTCTGTACTTAGAAGGCATGCCTGGCTTAAGGAGCAATTCTTGCCAGATCATGTTAAAGCTAAATTATTGGATGCTCCCTTAAATCAGGACCGCCTGTTTGGCAAGAAGGCAGAAGTTGTTCTTAAAAAGATGGAGGAAAAAGCTAAATCTATGCAAACTGTTAAAGATTCCTTACAAGTACAACCACCAAAATTTACTAGGTATTGGCCTTCTAAGAATTGGTCCTTTTCTGCTCTTCCAGGCCTTCTCAGTCCAAACCCAGATCCAGAAGAACACCCAGGCTTCAGTCCCAGGGTACGCACAGGACTAAGCAGTGGGGGCCCCCCCACTTCCAAATGTGGGAGTAGTAAAACTCCCCCCATGGTAAACTGTCTCAATGACTTCACTTAAAGACTTCCAAGCACTTCTCAACTGACTGCCCCTTTGGGGGGAAAGATTGCTCTACATGCAAAAAAAATGGGAACTCATTACCCAGGACAAATGGATTTTAAATATAGTGTCCCAAGGATACAGATTTCACTTCCACACGTTACAAATCCCAAACGGTTGCCCAGATCTACCCCCAAATTACTGGGCAGAGTCTCAAAAGGAAGTACTTTGGAAGGAAGGAAGGTAGGAAAAGGGACAAGATTTCTACTCAAGACTTTTCCTGGTACCCAGAAAAGACAATTTATGGCGTCCTCTCCTGGACCTGTCTACTCTAAACACCTTTTTGGTGATTCCAAAATTCAAGAATCTGACTCTTCAACAGTTGCTTCCTATGCAAAGCAAAGATCCCTGGTTGGCAACACTCGATTTAAAGGAAGCATACCTGCACATCCCAATCAGGGAATCTTGCAGAAGATACCTACGCTTCAAAGCAGTTTACAAGCACTATTAGTTCTCTGCACTGCCCTTTGGCTTGTCTACTGCATCCAGGGTATTCACAAAGTGCCTAGCTCCAGTCATTGCATTTTGCAGGCAAAGAAATATTCAAATATACCCATACTTGGACGATTGTCTAATTCAGGCAGAAAGCCAGAACATACTTTTGAATCATCTGGCTTTTGTACAACGGGTGCTAACTTGTCTGGGGTACAACATAAACAAAAAAAAAATCACACCTGGTACCCTGTCAACAAGTTATATTCCTGGCAGCAAGCTTGAATACAACTTCCCAGATGGCTTTCCTCACGCCAGAGAAACAAATTCATTTGACAACCTACTTCAAACTAGTGGCCACAAAAGTCCTGCTATCTGCAAGGCAAATATGCAAGCCTTGGGGTCTATGGCCTCCTGCATTCTTCTAATTCCATATGCAAGACTGCATATGAGGAAACTGCAGTGGTATCTAAAAAGCCTATGGTGTCAACATTCTCAGGATCTAGAAGCAATGATTCCTATCATACCTTGCCTACGCCTAGAGTTCCTTTGGTGGGCAGAGGCCTGCCACCAAAACAAGGGACTACCATTCATTCTACCCCCTGCCGCCCAAACCCTAACAGACGCATCAGACTATGCATGGGGGGCACACCTAGCAGGGAAGTGCATTCAGGGCAAATGGAACCCAAGTCAAATGCACCTGCATATCAATCAAAAAGAAATGTTAGCTGTAGAGAATGCTCTGACAGCCTTCAAGGACCACATTCTTCCAGGACAATTAATGGTAAAGACGGACAACACCACTGTTTATGTGGTACATAAACAAGTAGGGGGGTACCCATTCTTACTACCTCTGCATACTAGCCATGGCATTGTGGAACACAGGCTTGAGCTACCAAGTGCATCTACAAGCTCAATTCCTGCCAGGAAAACTAAATACACTGGCAGACGGATTAAACAGAAACCTCATGGACCCACATGAGTGGAAACTGGAACAAAAGATTTTCAACATGTTGACAAACAAATGGGGAGCCCAGATATAGACCTGTTTGCCTCCTCCCCCCCCCCCAGAACTACCAATTGGACAAGTTTTGCACAAGGACTCCCCACAAACAAGCTTGGAAAGTGGATGCTCTGTCCTTCAGCTGGAAAAACCTATCAGTTTATGCCTTTCCTCCTCTGCCTCTCCAAAGTACTGCTAAAGATCAAACAGGACAAACCAAGGATGATACTGATTGCACCAGACTGGCCACGCCAACACTGGTATCCCATATTGCGCAGTGTGTCACTGTTGGCCCCTTGGCACCTGCCTCAGACCCGTACCCTGTTGTCTCAGCAGGAGAACCAGATTCTGCACCCTCAGCTTCAAACCCTGAACCTAGCAGCCTGGCTAATTACCTAACCTCTCCTTTACCATCCCTCAGTAAACCAGTGATGAATATCATTTTGGAGGCAAGGAGGCCTAGTACTAGAAAATCTTATTATGAAAAATGGAAAAGATTCTGTGCCTGGAACCAATCTCAAGGGATGAGCACAACAGCACCCAACTTACCTCAGATTTTACAATATTTAACTGAGATGCTTCACAAGGGCCTTTCTTTTTCCTCCTCCAAATTCATGCTTCAGCCATTTCAGCTCATTATAACGCAGAACCTCCCCTCTTCTCTCATCCACTGCTTAAGCAGTTCCTCAGAGGGGCCAAAAATTTAATACCACCCAGGAGAGCCCCAACTCCAGCCTGGGACCTTATCTTTGTATTGGAGAAACTCACTCTTCCTCCTCTCGAGCCAGCTGCTAGTGCAGATTTAAAATTCCATTCTTGGAAAACAGCTTTCTTTTTAGCAATCACTTCAGCAAGAAGGGTATCTGAATTACAGGCCCTTATTGCAGTGGAGCCCTTTCATCATCTTTCATGCGGACAGGGTGTCCCTCTGAACCAGTGCCTCCTTCATGCCCAAGGTGGTATCCAGTGTGACTGTTAATCAGTCCATTCATTTGCCAACCTTCTTTCCTAATCCACAGAACAAAGAGGAATAGATACTGCTCTCCTTAGATGTGCACAGACAACTTAGATTTTACTTGGACAGGACTAAACATCAAAGGAAATCTGAACAACTGCTGGTGGCATTTGCTGCAGTGGCAGAGGAGAAGCCTATTTCAAAGCAAACAATTTCTAAATGGATAGGCCATTGCATTCACTTTTGCTATAAGCACCATGGAAAACCTGTCCCACAGGGGATCAGACCCTTTTCAACCAGGGCTGCATCTACCTCTGCAGCCTTTCCCAGAGGCGTCCCTACCAGGGATATCCTAGAAGCTGCTACCTGGAGTTCTGTACATACTTTTACCAAGCATTACCATTTGCCAATTTGCTCTAAATCCACAGCTGGCTTTGCCACTGCAGCCTTGCAGGGACTTATAGCTGGTCCTAATGCTAAATTCCTCCTCCCATCCTTAGCTTTGGGAATCTACCCAAATGTGATGACTGCAACAGTGAAACATGAAGAACATAGTACAGTTGTGTACAATTATCATAAATGTAAATGTTCGAGTGTATTCACTGTTGCAGTCCTGGTTACCCTCCCCCCAGCCTCCTGACTTTTTTTGGTTATACCTCTACTCTTCTTCACTATGCTTAAAAGCTTTTTGGTGCATTTGCTTTTTTATTGGAGGTATTTCCTTGTGTGTGTGTGTGTGTGTGTGTGTGTGTGTGTGTGTGTGTGTGTGTGTGTGTGTGTGTGTGTGTGTGTTTGTGTGTGTGTGTGTGTGTGTGTGTGTGTGTGTGTGTGTGTGTTTGTGTGTGTTTGTGTATGTGTTGTATATATATATATATATATGTGTGTGTGTATAATATATATATATGTATATATATATATATATATATATATATGTATATATACATATATATATTTGTATGCTTTATTGCTTCCCATTAAGGGAGCACCTGACCTCGTGGGCAAGAAAAACTGATGTAATGGCGTCGGCTGCATGTTTTATACCCCTGACGTTACGAAAGAAGAGACAGCAACTGACGCAGGACCCAAGACTTTTGTTAATCAGGCCAACTGAGGACTACTGCAAGCAGATAACCCAAATGTGATGACTACAACAGTGAATACACCCGAACATCTGCATTTATGGTAAGTGTACACAACTGTACTTTCCTCATCATCCTCCAAATCTGCTAAAGGAAAGTGTAAATCTGCCAAGAGGCCCTCCCCGGCACAGGCTGGTGTCTCGGAGCTCTCTTAAAGTTGCAAAAACTGTCTCATTGGCTCCATAGACCTCAGAGCCGACTGAGGTGGCACTGTTGTTGCAGGGTCGGTTCCATGTTTTTCGGAGCCAACTGCTGAGACTCTTGAGTCTACTACTCAGAGCCGGTCTATGGACCCTCTACCAGTCTCCTTGTTAGTGAAGGCTCCTGTACCTTCGAGATCTCGATCTCCTACCATGTCATCCAGGTCTTCCAGGAGTTTGTCAGAAGATGATGTGGAGAGGGTAGTGCTGAGAATTTTGAAATCATCTGCTTTGCCAAAATTGTTGCTGGCTCCGACCCAGTCGGCTCCGGAGCCACTTGAGCCCATTCAACCCTCTGTGTTCATTCCTCCTCCAAGCCATGCTCGTCTTTCGGAGCCAGAGTGCTTGGTACCACCGGTAGAACCCTCGGCTCCAGCTCCAGTTGTGGCTTTTTCGGAGCCGAGGGTGCCATGCTGGTCTTTCGAAGCCGGAGTGCTTGGTACCACCGGTGGAACCCTCGGCTCCAGCTCCAGTTGTGGCTTTTTCGGAGCCGAGTTCTGCTCCGACACTTTCGGTGCCATCCGTGGTGTCCAGGGGGTCGAAGCTCTCCGGTCGGCCCCAACAGGGATGCTTGGAACTGAACTTCAGTTCCATGTCTTCCTCTTGGCGTGTTGGCTAGGGTGAGTTCGGACCCTGCCGATGGCTCTGGCGCTGACGGCATCCTCTGTCTCCTCGGAGCTGGAGAGGTCGGCCTTCGAGATGTGTGCTGTCCCTTCCGTCAGCTCCTACCGGGGGTACCGGCACTCTTCCCCCCATAGCACCTACTTCTCTCTCAGCTCCTACTCGCTCCAGCAGCAGGAGAGACCCCCAGTCTCAGGAGCCACCGGCCGGTGGCCCCCATTCTTCCGAGACCTGCCCGGAATGTCCTTCCGAGGAGCCCCCATGGAAAAAGACTTATAAGAGGAAGCATGTCGACTCCCGGGATGAGTCTTTGGCATCTGGCACTGACCTCGAGGAGTCAGAAGGGTCCCCCAAGTCATCTTCTAATGATTTCTCCTTCATAGACATCCTGGAGATCCTTAAACAGAGGTCCGATTGGCCCACTGTCACCCCTTCTGATGAGGAGTCAGTGTACCTGAAGGCTTTCGGGTCTTAACCTTCTGCCTCTTGGGTGTCTCCACCTTTTGACGAACTGATGGATTTAGTTAGTCGAAAGGTGTGGGATGCTCTTGATGCCATTGAGCCAGTTCCCAGGAGACCAAACAAGTTCCTTTCTTCCCCTCAAGGAAAATACTTTATCTAAAGGTATGCCTGTCGATGCCATGGTAGTGGCGATGGCCTCTAAGAAGGAGTTAGCTGAGACAACTTCTGTTAATCCACCGAATAAGGAGTCTCGAACGATAGACCGATAAGGGAAGCGTATCATCTCTTCAGCGGCGTTTACCCTTAGATCGCTGAATTACCTTACTCACTTTACTAGGCTCCAGAGTGATCTCCCTAAAGAGTTAGGAGATTCTGTACAAGGTACATGTGCTGAGGGAGCCCTGACACGGTTTCTGCCCAGTTGTCCACCTTGACCTCTATCGTTAACTCCTCCATGCGGCTTATTTTGGATGTGGCTGATGGTGCGAGCAGGGCAGCAGGTTCAGGAATTTCTTTGAGGCATCATTCCTGGATGCGTTTGTGTAACTTTGCGGAACCGTTTAAGTCTACCTTTACCAATGCCCCATTCGACGGTTCCTCATTGTTGGGATCCAAGGTAAAGGACACACTCACCCCACCCGGTGCGAGCAAGAAGGAAAAACGCTCACTGCCGTGGGAGTACGTTTTACTGTTCCCCCTAGACCATACCCTAAGGGTCAGAGTGGCAGTAAAATGTGGTTCAAGAAGTCCCAGAGGTTTTTCCAGGAGGCACAGGGTGACTCCTCCGACAGAGGCAGAGGAGGAGGAGGAAATGGTAGACGTTGCTCTAGAAGCAGGGACGGTCTGCAAAACCAGGGAGGTCATGATTTTTTTCAGGGCCGGCCTTACCAGCGCTCTGATGTGGGGCCTGACTGTGCTTCTCTGGGGCTAGTTGAGGATTGCATTTCTTTGTATCCAGAAGCGTGGCTAAGTATCACTCAAGACAAGTGGGTACAAAGAATTATTCCCAGAGGTTATGTAATACCCTTTTGTCATCCACCTTTTGTTCCCAAGAAGATCCCAGATGTTCCACCCAATCACAGGGATCAGGCAACTGTGGAGGTGGTCAAGTTGCTGTCAGAAATAGTCATCCAAACTGTCCCGGAAGACCAAATAGGATTCGGAACTTACTCCAGATTCTTTTTAGTGCAAAAACGTACAGGGGACTGGAGGCCCATTCTGGACCTCAGCAGATTGAACGAATCAGTAAAGAAGGACAAGTTCCAGATGGTAACACTGCAGTCTATACTCCCGTTGTTAGGGAAAGACAGTTGGATGTGCTCAGTAGATCTCCAAGACGCTTACTATCACATAAAAATGGACAGGGTGTCAAGGAGTCATCTATGCTTCCAGCTGGGAGCCAGTCACTTCCAGTTCCGTGCTCTGCTCTTTAGTCTCACCACAGCCTCCAGGGTGTTCAGCAAATGTATGGCAGTAAGGGACAGCTCACCTGAGACGTCGAGGATTCCAGGTGTTTCTGTATTTGGACAACTGGCTCCTGACCGCCCCCACCAGGCATCTACTCCTACAGAGCAGAGACAGTACTATTCAGCTTTGTGCCCAACTTGGAATCTCTGTAAATTGGGAAAAATCTGCCTTCTTGCCCTCTCAGTCTGTGAGTTTTATAGGCGCAGAGCTAGACACAGTAAACATGGTAGTTTGTCTTCCTGCCGAAAGGGCACAAAACCTTGTTTCAAATTCAATTTCTTCTTCCTTTGCGAAGGGTCAAAGCCAAGATTCTTCTGCAGCATCTTGGGACCATGGCTTCCACCATACTGTTAATGCCACTAGCCAGGTTACACATGAGAATTCAGTGGTTCCTGTCGTCCCAATGGTCTTTTCGGCACCTTCCATTATCCCATCACAATCTACTTACAGAATCTTGCAAGAAGGACCTCCTTTGGTGAACATTACCCAGTTAGTTGACCACGGGCTCTTCAATTGTTCCTCGCCAACCTATTGCCACTGTGACCACGGATGCCTCAGATAGGGTGTGGGGGGGTATTATGTAGGTAGGACTGTCCAAGGCACATGTCAAGACCATGAGGCCCACCTGCATATCAAAGTTCTAGAGATGAGGGTGGTGCTCCTGGCGTTGGAAGTACTCCACGACCTTCTGCCTCTGGGGACTATCGCAATACAGTCAGACAACATGTTGGTAGTATGGTGTATCAGCAAACAGGGCAGAACCAGATCTTGCCCACTCTGTCGAGAGACCATGCGAGTTTGGGAATGGGCGATATCTTCCCAGCGCTTTTTGGTGGCGACGCACATTCTAAGGACGACCAGCGTGATAGCCAACAAGCTCAGCTGGGCGATTCTGATGCCTCACGAGTGGTCTCTAAAACAAGGAACAGCGGAACAGATTTTCCACAGGTGGGAACAGCCTTGCTGCGACCTCTTTGCTAGTCCAATCAATGCCAAATGCAGCAGCTGCTTTTCCCTCATCCCCCATCTGGGGGAGTCACCCAGAGAAGCACTTCTTCACGATTGGCCCCTGGGTCTCCTGTATGCTTTTCCTCCCTTTCCTCTCATTCCCAAGGTGATTCAGAAAGCAAAACGGCTGGGAAGCAAATTGATCCTCATTGCTCCTTACTGGCCTCGTCAGGTTTGGTTCCCCTTCCTCGGGCCTCTTCTCCTGGACCATCCCTGGATTCTGGACCCAGTTCCAAACCTGTTGACTCACATGTCCGGTTCGCTTCACACCTCGTTACACACCCTCAATTTTACAGCGTGGCTGCTTCAGTTCCATCCCTAGTCAGGCTTCACGACTTCTCGCCATCCGTGACTCGTATCCTTACGTCTTCTCATAAACCTTCAACTAGGAAACTGTATTCCAGTAAATGGAAAAGATTCTCTCTCTCTGGGCAGAGAAAATGGATGTTGATTTTTCACTGCCTCCATTCCCGTCTTTTTGGAATTTCTCTCAACTATTTCACCAAGGATCTGCGGCTGCCACTATCAGAGTCCAGTTGGCAGCAATTTCAAATTTCCATTTGTGGTTTCCAGATTCCAACTTGATGTCTCTTAAATTGTGCAAAACCTTCCTCAAAGGTGCCACTTTGCTCAGACCTTCAGTTCAGGAGCCTGTGGCCTCATGGGATTTAAACTTTGTATTATCAAAATTAACATCTCCACCCTTTGAGCCTTCTCATTCATGTTCTTTGAAGTTCTTGTCTTGGAAGATGTTTTTGGTGGCTATCACGTCTTCCAGATGGGTGTCAGAATTGCAAGCCTTGTCTGTTAAACCGCCTTATCTGATTTTTCATAAAGACAGGGTGTCCCTTCATACTAACCCTACCTTTGTTCCCATACCAGCATGAGTCAGTCAATAGAACTTCCATTTTTCTTTCCAAATCACTCCAGTGCAGCTGAGTACAGGTTTCACCAACTGGATGTCCATAGAGAATTAAGTTTTTATTTGCACCGGACTAAAGACATTATAAAATCGGATCAATTGTTTGTTTCCGTCTCCGAATCCAGGTTGGGCTTACCAGTTTCCAAAGTGACTCTCTCTAAATGCATTTCTAGCTGTATAGCTTATGTTTACAATTCTGAGGGCAAACCTTTACCCTTTAAAATCAAGGCTCATTCTACCTGATCTCAGTCTTACCTCTGCAGCCTTTCAAGCCAAGATTCCACTTGACAATATTTGTGCAGCTGCTGCGTGGGCTACCCCTCACATTTTATTACTCATTACAAATTGGATTTAATCTCAGGGGTAGAGCTTCCTTTGGTACCACGGTACTCAGGAGTATTTTTCCTTGAGCCACCCAAGGATAAGGTGAGACAGGACTACTTAATATAAAGAAGTTATGTACTTACCATAGCGTTCCATGTTAGTCCATCTCACCCTTCATTCTTTCGATCCTGCCCCCAAACTGGAAGTACCTGGAGACAGATAATTACTAATTTCATTATTTATGGAGACCTTTTAGTATTGGCTTTTTCTGTGGGCTGTTTATTTTTTGTAGTCAGCAGCAAACAAGATCTGGGGATTGTACTGGTGCACCATGGGATTACCTACCTAGCCACCAGCCAACCAGAAGTCTTCCAGCTTGTAAATAGGCCATGTCGGAGCAGAGGATCGGCTCCTATCCCATATGTAAAGAATGAAGGGTGAGATGGACTACTAACATGGAACGTTACGGTAAGTACATAACTTCTTTTTATCAACCATTGGATGGGTAAGGCCACTCAAACACCAATTAGGATAGGTTAATTCAAGCAAGAAAAGGGAAAATGACTAGGCTTAAATTGGGCCATAAGGGCAGCTAGCCTAGTATTTACCTATGAACAAGTTGGCATTTACCTATGACTAAGAAATTTTATGAAGATATAAATAAATCACTAACAATGTATGACTGCATTTCAGTGCTTAAAAATATAGTAAACATTTCATAAGAAATATTTCAGGTATGACTCCGATATGACAGCAACAATACCATTTGATGTTGTTATTCTTCGTTCATTCCTTACTGATGGGTTATCGGTTCTGTCCTTGGAACCGAGCTGGCCAGTATCAAGCCAAGCTAAGGTCCTATCCGGAATGCTTTGCTCCCTGTTACCTCAGATCTCATTTGTCACATTGCAGTGCAGTCGTGTCAAGCCACTCTCAGCTAAGTGACTAATTTTTGAAAGTTTTATATTTTCAGATAGTTTCTACTAATATTTTCCTACCCTATTGTATACTTTAGACTCTCTCCCTTTAGTCTTTTCCCTTTATTACCCTTTTTCTTACTTTTGAGGTAATTCTTCATTACCATAGTTGATAATCCTTCCTTTTCTCTTCTTACCCTTTTGGGTAGCCTTTCCTCTTCTTTTTGGTACTGTTCTTCTCCACATCATTATGTCAGATAAGAAGAGTAGCATTGGTTTCAAGCAGTGTAAGGACTGCGGCCGTAGGTTACCACTTTCTGATGGCCATGACTTATGTATCTACTGTCTGAATGTCTCCCACCTTACTCTGGATCCCCCATGTGGGATTTGTAAAAATTTTTCTACCAGGACTTTTAACGAGAGGAAAAATAAGTTAATTTTGAAAGGTCTTCTCAAGTCTCCTTTCTCTGAAGCGATTTCTGGGTCGAAGGGCTCACCCTCTTCTATTAAACCCCATAAGAGGCATTCTTCCTCTTCATCATCGAAGTTGCTTCCCTCTTCTCCCTCTGGAGATCATAGGGAGTCGACTCATAAGAAGGTGAAATTGATTAGTACTTCGGTGGTGTCAGCTGTGACCCTGTCTGCTCCAGGCTCTGCAACGTCCCAAATGATTCTGGCTCCAGCCATGTCTTCCTTATCAATACTGGCACCGGAGTTCCAGGTGCAGACAACTACGGCTCCGACAGTTCCGTCGCAGCCCTTATCAGAACCGTCCATGCAGGTACAGTCCCCTTTGGCTCAGAGTATGACTTTTCTTTACTCAACGCCGCAGACATTTTCAGCACCAACATGTTCTTCGGTGCAGTCCTTCTCGGCACCATCCTTATTACCGGTGCAGACACTTTCCTCGATGGCACCATACCCATCGGGGCAGACTTTTGCCTTTATGGTGCAGACACCTTCAACTACTATGGCCTCTCATTGTCGGCACAGACTGCTTCCACACCATTTTGATCGGTGAAGATGTCCTCTGTTCCGGGCTCTCCACCTATTGAATTAGCAAGGACCAAGTATTCTCCTTCATTGGATCCATTTGCTGGCAGTCAATATAGTCCTTTTCTCGAAAGGCCAGAATTGCCATCAGCTTTCTCCATGAGGTCAACCAAGAGTCTCTCTGAACAAGATGTTGCAGCTTGTTGACCAGTTGCTTGTGGCCAGAGGTCTCTCTTACATGTTGAAGTTCACGTTCCCTCCTTCAGTGAATGTACATCTCCTCAAACCCCAACATACACTCCTTGGAATTCTACCCAAGTTTCGAAGCCTATTACTCAGACAGCAGCTTCCCTTCCTCCGACTTCTACCCAAGTTTCGAAGCCTATTACTCAGACAGCAGCTTCCCTTCCTCCGACTCCAATAGTGGATCTCACTTTGGAACCAGAGTTGTCCTTGTGGCCCTCTGTGCACTGGGCATCGGGCTCTTCTCAGGCCAGTGGCTGTGCCATAAGGGAGGGCATTCCTGGTTCCATGCCGATTTTTTTTTTCTATGGCACCCTCCAGGGATCCTCTCTCACGGTTCACGGTCCTCTTGAGACTCCTGGTCTGGGGGTGGGCTTGTCAGGGCAGGGTGTGACCCCGGTTCCGAGGTTGTCATGCTCTGTTCTGGGCTCCCATCCCTCCTTGGGTGGGCTGGCCTTCCAGGCCATGAAGAGGGTACTTGCCTCCGCTGGCAAATCCCACATGTCTGAGTCCTGTCCCCCCTCTGTGCCGCAACTGTCACACGTCACAACCACTGGACACAAGGCTCAAGGGCCTCAGGTTTCTCCTCCTCAGGAGACCCCCCTCTTTGCAGTCTTCCCCAGAACCTCCCACTGAGGAAGTACCCCGCAAAGTGTCATGCAAGAGGAAACACATGGACTTCACTGAGGAGTCATTGACTGAAATTATGGATTTTGATGATGGGAGAGGTCCCCATGGTCACAGTCTGATGAGGTGTCCTTTGGTGACATCCTTGAGATCCTTAGAGGGGTGACTGGAAGTCCTCTAATCCTTCCTCTGAGGAATTCGTATTCCTGCAGTTTTTTCGTGCCTGGCTCCCTACCTCCTGGGTCAACCTCGCCTGCCATTGAGCTCATCCAGCTCATCGTCCAGCGTGTGTGGAAGGCTCCTGACACACTGGAAGTGATACCAAGGAGACCGGATAAAATATCGTCCTAGCTGAGCAGCAACATTGGTCACCAGGTCTTCCAGTGGATGCTATGGTGGTGGCAGCTGCAGCTAAGAAGGATTTGGCAGAAGAGAGCCAAACTGTCCATCAACCCAACAAGGAATCATGAGCGATTGACAGATTAGGGAAGCATGTGTTTGCTTCATCGACCTTCGCCGTAAGGTCTTTGAACTATTTAGCACACTTTACCAGGCTTCAGTGAGGTCTTATCAACCAGCTCTCTGAAACCTTGGCAGGAGCTGTTTCTGACGAGGTCCGTGACAATGTGGATTCTCAGCCACCTTAGAGTCTATTTCCATCTCTCACATGTGTCTTATTTCTCACGCAACGGAAGTTGCGGCTACAGTGGCAGGTGAGGGTATAGTCACCAGACGACATGCCTGGATGTGCCTTTGCGACTTTACAGACTCCTTTAAGGCTTCCTTCATGAATGGCCCCATCGAGGCCGCTTATTTGTTTGGTCCTAAAGTAAAAGATACGCTGGCAAGATGCAAACAAGATGGCAATACTCTGTCTGCCATTGGTGTCCGACACTCCACTCCTCCGTGATTCTACTCCAGAAATCAGAGGAGCGGGGAGATGTGGCAAAGGAAATCACAGGGCTCTTTCCAGGACTCGCATGCAGAGTTCTCCCCTAGAGGCAGAGGGGAAACTCCAATGGAAGACGCCCTATTCGAGGCAGAGGAGGTCCGCGAAACCGGGGTTCCAGAGATTCCTTCTCTCGCTAACCCTTTCAGCGCTCGTGAAGAGTTGCCCAACTGCTCACCTCTGGAAGCGGTTGGGGGTTGTTTTTCCTTGTACCCTGCTGCCTGGCAGAATATAACCACTGACACTTGGGTACAATGGATAATATCCAGAGGCTATCACGTCCCCTTCCATCTTTGTCCAGTCTCATCCAGCGTATTACCGGACATTCCACCCGATCAAAGGGAAGCAGTAGCACATGAAATCCAAAAGCTACTACAAAAAGATTCATCCAGATGGTCCCCCAAGACCAGATAGTATCCGTTTTTTATTCAAGGTTCTTTAGTACCAAAATAGACAAGGGGACTGGAGACCAATTCTGGATCTCAGAACACTGAACAAATTTGTAAAAACAGAGAAATTCTGGATGGTCACGGTTCAGTCTATACTTCCTCTTCTGGAAGAAGATGATTGGATGTGCTCTGTTGATCTTCAAAATGCTTATTCCCACATAAAAATGGACAAACGCTCAAGAAGATACCTCCGCTTCCGCCTAGGAGCCAGTCCTTACCAATTTCGAGCTCTGCCATTCGGTCTCTCTGCAGTTCCCAGAGTGTTCAGCAAATACATGGCAGTGGTTATCGATCACTTCTGACTTCAAGGATTCCAGGTGTTTCCATATCTAGATGACTGGCTCCTCACCGCCCCCAGCAAGCGTGTACTGGAAGAAGCCCTGTACTACACTCTCCTAACAGCTCAAACCCTGGGAATCGCTATAAATTGTGAGAAATCCAACACAACCCCAACTCAGTCTTTGGAATTTATTTGGTTACTGTTGGGCATGAGAAATTGCACAGCATCCCTTCCGGACCACAGGCTTCAGAGAATAAGGCAACAGGTTCAACCGCTGCTCTGTCACCACAAATCTCCCGCTCGATCTATACTCCAACTCTTGGGGTCAGTGGCAGATTCGATCACCATTGTTCCTCTAGCCAGATTCCACATGAGGCTCCTTCAGTAGCTACTTCTCACTCAGTGGTACCCTCTGCAACATCCTTTGTCTTTTCAGATAAGTGTAACTCAGAGATGCAAGCAAGATTTACTGTGGTGGATGTCTCGAAATCCCCAACAATGGTCTCACCCCTTCAACCCCCGTCAACCGATACCCCATCAGGGAGGCATCCGTGGTCACCCTGGCTGAGGGGGGCTATGTCAGGGAAACTCGGTCCAAGGCACCTGGTTGAAGACAGAGGCCCTTCTGCACATCAGTGTCCTGGAACTGAGAGCGGTGCTACTAGCATTGCAAGCATTTCATTCTATCCTTCAGTCAGGGACTGTTGAGATCCAATCAGACAAACATGTCAGTGGTCTGGTACATCAACAAACAAGGGGGCACCATATCTTACCGGTTATGCCAAGAAGCCTTGGGAATATGGCAATGGGCGATAGCTTCCATCTGCTCTCTAATTGCAACGCACATTCCCAGGAGCTCCAATGTGTTAGCGGGCAAATTGAGCAGGTGCATTCTACAGCGTCACGAGTGGTCCCTCAATCCTATGATAGCGACAAAAATCTTCGACCACTGGGGCCAGCCTTGCTCCGACCTATTTGCTGCCCCAACCAACTACAAGTGCAGCAACTATTTTGCCCTGATCCCCCCTCAGGGACAGTCACCGAGAGATGCTGTAATCCACGCTTGGCCCTCGGGTCTACTTTATGCTTATCCTCCTCTTCCCCTTATCTCCCAATTTCTGAAGAAAGCATGACAGTTGAAAAGCAAAGTGATCCTCATTGCTCCATATTGGCCTCAACAAGTCTGGTTTCCCTTCCTCTGGCCTCACCTGCTAGATCAACCGTGGATCCTCAATCCATTCCCAACGTTGATCCCCCATCCGCAGGGTCTGATTTACCCCAATCTAACCCTGAAACTGACAGCTTGGTTTCTCCACTTCCAATGATCGCCAGGCATGAAAACCTCTCGTCACCTGTGCACAATATTCTTACTGCATCTCATAAATCGTCCACCAGACTAATCTATCTTAAATGGAAAAAGTTCTCTGTATGGGCAGTGAATAAATAATTAGACCCCTTGTCAGCCCTAGTTTAGGTGGTACCGGATTACTTATCACATCATTTCCACTCTGGGGTGTCTGTCTCTAGTATTCATGTGCATTTAGCTGCTATCTCAAATTTCCACATTGGTTTTCAAGATTCTTCACTTATGTGTCACACAGACTCTGTAAAACTTTCTTGAAAGGGGTTATCCACCTCCCTTTAGAGAACTGGTACAACCTTGGGATTTGGCATTGGTTCTGCAAGCTCCAACAGCTCCCCCAATTGAACCTGTTTCTTGATGTGATGTAAAATATCTCTCTTGGAAGACTTTGTTTCTGATTGCAATCACATCGGCCAGACGCTCATCAGAACTTCAGGCCTTATGGATCAAACCTCCCTGTCTTATCTTCCATAAGGATAGGGTATCACTGAGAATAAATTTTTCCTTTTTACCAAAAGTGGTGTCAGAGCGTTCTGTCAACCAAATCTATTGACCTTCCAGTGTTCTTTCCTAACCATTCTAACAAAGGAGAGTATTGCCTTTACTCCTTGGATGTTCACAGGCAAATACGTTTTTATTTGGGCAGAACAAAATCTACCCGTAAATCAGACCAGCTGTTTCTGGCATTTTCTGGACCTAGACGGGGTCATCCTGTATCAAAAGTTACATTGGCTTCATGGTTGAGAAATTGTATTACCTTTATCTACAACAAAAGCAATCTCACTTTGCCTCATGTAGTGAAAGCACATTCTACAAGATCTATGGCAACTTCAGCAGCTTTCCATGCTAAGGTTCCCTCAATGGTATTTGCTCAGCTGCAACTTGGGCCAGACCTCATACCTTTATTTTTCATTGCAAATTGGACTTTGCCTCCAGAGGTAGAGCTTCCTTTGGCTCCATGGTGCTCAGGAATGTCCTTGCATGAGGGCCACCTGGGGATACAGGTAGCTGGAGACTCTGTCCCATCAGTAAGGAATGAACGAAAAGTAACATCATCAGATAAAGGTTATGTCTTACCATAAAGTTCCGTCTGTGTTGTTGGTCTTTGTTTATTCATTACTTCCCACCCTCCGTCCCCCATCCGGAGGTTCCTAGTTGATCTCATGTACTCCTTTATTGTAGGTCCGTTATGACCAGAGGCAGCCTCTACTTTTATCTAGCAACTTGCAAACTCTATCTGTGGTAACAGGGAGCAGAGCATTCTAGGTAGGACCTTGGCTTGAGAGTTTTTGGCTGAAGCAAGCTTGATATTGGCCGGCTCGGTTCCAAGGACTGAACAGATAACCCATCAGTAATGAATGAACGAACATCAACAACACAGATGGAACGTTATGGTAAGACATAACTTCTTTTTTTCTACAACAGGCATAGAATATTTGCATTTTACTGAACTGAATAATGCATTACAACTGATTTCTAATATGTACATATAGTACATTGAAGTACATATACACATCTGTGTCTAAATATATCTATATTTAGAAAGATGTTCATGTGTATCGGTGTACATTTTTCTGTACATATTCATATTTGCATGCATAAACACAAAAACAGAAATATGAAGCTACATATAAATGTTAAGAGCAATACATCTACACAATATAGTAAAATAGTAAATACAGAAGTAAAATACAGTGCTTACTATAGATGTATGGCCTTTTTATCTGAACCTCTGAAACCCATCTAGCCAGTTGACCCCCCTCCTCCTCTACAGGTTAAGATACATATAGTATACCTACTCCCCACAACAGAATATATTCCGATCAGGGATGACAGGTGCTCCACCAACTCCAGCCGTATCTATTTTTTACCACTGACCACCAGCAGTGGCCTGATTTGACTTATGCAGGTATGACTCCAGTGAGAATAGAGAAGAATTTTGTTTTCCTTCTCTGACCAGCTTCAGACTTTGCCCTAGGCTTTAGTAGATACCATACTACCAAAGTGCCCATACAGTAGGGTGTGACATCACTTTGACAAGATATCTTTTGAAATGTCTGATGTAATAACAGGCTGTACAGTCACACGCTGTTCCATTTTTTTTCAGTTTTATTTTCTTTTGGTTGATAAATGGTGGCGGCACAGTGGTGCAGCAGTTAACGTATCCTGACATCAAGAGGTTCTCTGGATGTTCTTCGTGTTTCACTGTTGCAGTCATTCCATTTGGATAATCTGCTGGCAGGTTGCCCTCAGTCGGCCTGATTAACAAAGTCTTGGGTCCTGCGTCGGTTGCTGTCCCTTCTTCCATGACGTCGGGTCGTCAGGGGTATAAAACATGCAGCCGACGCCATTACATCAGTCTTTCTTGCTGCGCGGTGCTCGAAGCAGAAGCAGTTCGCAAGTGCTGGTCGGCCGACTCCTGAAATTTTTGTTTTAGAGTTTCAGAACCGAAGTCTTCAACTAAAAAGCTAAGTACCCCGTTGGGGAAACTTTTTCTTGCTCTTTACCATTTACCTTTCTTTAAATCCAGAGCTGGCTTTGCCACTACTGTCCTGCAGGGCCTTATAGCTGGTCCTAATGCTGCATAAATCCATCCTCCCAACCATAGCTTTGGGAATCTACCCAAATGTAATGACTGCAACAGTGAAAACACTAAGAACATAGTACAGTTGTGAACACTTACCATAAATGTAGATGTTCGAGTGTATTCACTGTTGTAGTCCTGGTTACCCTCCCTCCAACCCCCTGTTTTTCTCTTACTATACCTCTACTTTCCTTTACTATGCTTAAAAGCCTTTTTGGTGTATTTGCTTTTGTTTGGAGGTATATTTTTGTGTTTTTAATTACTTAAATATTTGGCTCCCCATTTGGGCGGCATCCGACATCTGGGGCTAGAAAAACTGATGTAATGGCGTCGGCTGCATGTTTTGTACCCCTGACGTCATGGAAGAAGGGACAGCAACTGACGCAGGACCCAAGACTTGTTAATCAGGCCGACTGAGGGCAACCTGCCAGCAGATTACCCAAATGTAATTACTGCAACAGTGAATACACTCAAACATATACATTTATGGTAAGTGTACACAACTGTACTTTGTTCTTAGCTGGGGTGCCTTCTGTGCGGAGTTTGCATGTCCTCCATGCGTTTGGGTGGGTTTCCTTTCATATTCCAAAGACATGCATCTGGAGCATTTCTCACTGGGCCACTGCTGAAAATAAGCTCTGTCCTAGTCAGACTTTCCTAGTCAACAAATGTGAAATAAACAATTAATGGAAGCCTACCTGGAATGCAATATCAGGACAGAGTTTGGTCCTGTGCAGTTTTATTTTTTTTTTTTTAAGAAATATTCTTTAGATATGATGTGTCATAGTTGTGTTTTACATGTTTTCAAGGGTTTGCATACATGCTGGATTTGATTCCTGCAACACTTTTAAGGGGAGTACCTCAACCTATTCTGGAAAAAGAGTATAATTTACCTTTTGTGATGAGATCTTTGCACCCTGTGGTAGGAAGTGTGCAGCAGAAGTAAGTTAAGGTGGAGTAACAACAGCTAGACAGAGTTAATCCTGGCCTTAGTAATCTTAGAAATGTATATGTGCCGTGCACAAGGTATAGCATGCTGGAATGTGAGTGAAGCATGAATAGCAGTTGTGTTCATTCATGATCTAAGTGCAGCTCTCCCACTGCAATCTGGATGCCTTTAACCCCCCCCCCCCCAATAGGAGGGGGGTGTACATATGTGCTGTGATGCTATTCATCCAAGTCAGTGTGGCTGAGCCTTCTATGCATAAAAACTTCTTAGACTGGTTCCAGTTTACACCAACTGGACTCAGTCCATCATTTTAGGCTTCACTGGACTCTGTATGTCTATGACAGTCCATAAGAAGTGCTAACAAATTAAAAATGTTTAAAAAGGATGAGCAGAAATAAATAGGAAAAGACAGTTCTAGGTTTAATAAAGTAGGATCTCTTCAACAGTAGCCTGTATTCACTGGTAAGATGTGGCAGTTAATAGTGTTTTCAGATTATAAATGACTGCTTCCTGTGGGATTATGGCCAGGTAACATTAACCAAGATTTGCATGGGTGGCCAGCATCACATGCAAAACAAAATGGGAGGGTGGGGGACACAAAAGGGTTGGGTTACTCAGTAATGCCTATACTGCTTTGCATTTGCCATATAGGTGACTGTGAGGAATCGTACCATGCAGGAAGATGTGGTCGGAGAGGTTGTGTGCCAGATAATGATGGAATCATGGGCACTGCCAGGATGCCGGGCTGAAACAGTCGTAATGCAACCCCATGCATCTCACATTACCCACTAGTTGATGGAATGATGACCCTTCCTGTTTCGATACAGCTACTCCTGTGTTTCAGCTGGAGCCCTAATGGAAACCTGGCTGCAGTCTGTCATACCAAGTGCTCCGAGAAAGTGTTCCATCTCATAGAAAGTATTCATGGTACTGGTTCTGTTCTGAGATTACACCATAAGTGCCAAGTGTATGTTGAGAAACTGCTGAAGTATCCCCAAGGCAGCCTGTGGGATATTAAACATATGCCCAGTTAGCCGTAACAACATCCCCTCGCCAAGTATAGTGAAGGTTAACACATGCCTTGGTATCCAGAGGTATAGGAGGGCCAGACATCCACCTAGTACCTGTCTGTGAACCATAGAAAATCACTGTGGCCCTGTCAATTCTAACTCTAGCCTAATCTTCCTGATCAGTAAAGTTCAGATGGGTCAGCCATTGTCTATGTTTGCATCTTTTTCTTGGCCAGCAGGTGCTGCCTAATGCATCTGGTTTTGGTGTCACTGAAATCAGCATCTCAGAATGAGAAATAGATATGCCACCAGCAAACCCAGCCATCTCCACATATTACAGTTTGCCACCAGCAAACCCAGCCATCTCCACATATTACAGTTTGCCACCAGTAAACCCAGCCATCTCCACACATTGCAGTTTGCCATCAGCAAACCCAGCCATCTCCACACATTGCAGTTTGCCATCAGCAAACCCAGCAATCTCCACACACTGCAATATGCCACCAGCAAACCCAGCCATCTCCACATATTGCAATATGCTACCAACAAACCCAGCCATCTCCATATATTGCACAGTAGACGAAAAAGGCACAACTTCACATTTTTATAAGCCTTCTGTGTATGGACAAATCCATATCAAAAATTAACTACAGATCTCACAAAGACAGGCAGATGTCCTAATTTGCATAAGATAGGCACACATTTTCTCTGTATTTCGCACTTGCATCTCATTATAAATCCAATTGCATTTTTTTTTCAGACTGCTCAGCCTAAGCACAGGTGCCATCTCTAAATTTGTGTTTAGTTGTGCTGAGGTGCAGCCAACCCAAATTCCTGCTATGTTTAAAAGTTACCACCATGAATACCACCCAGTCTTTAAATATTGTCTGATTCACGCTATGAATTTTCACCACATCAAGCCTGTAACAATTTAGTGATCCAAACTCTATGATGTTCAGTTTATCAGTCTTCAGAAGTTGAACCATTATTCTTGTAGACACTGTTTACATAATTTAGGTTTACGTGATTAAAGTGAGCACGCAGTTAGGTCAGTAGTTAGTCTGCTGTATTCCTTACCCAGTGCCTTGAAAGTGTGATAAGTCATTTACACTACGCCCAGTGAGTGAACACCACACTTCATTTGTTTATTACTTAAACAATTTCCAAGGGAGCAGGAAAGTAATTTGCTTATTACATTGCTGCCCTTTTGTCTTCTACATTACTTACCTGCATGTGCACACACACGCGTATAGATATATACATATATACGTACACACGTACACACATATACATATATATATATATATATATATATATATATATATATATATAAATAACTTGTTTTCATGACTTTATTCAGTACATGTAGGCCTTTTGATTAAAATTTCACTTGTTTCATTTTTCAGACCTTTAGAAAAGTGACGTATTTACCCACAAGCCTGTGCATGATTTTTTGTCTTACATCATGCAGCACTTGAGAACATGTTCTCCCATGCCTGCTGATATCGTTCATGACTTGTTTTTCCCCTTTTGGACCCATCTCACATGCTTCTTTAAACACTATACTAGCAGAGTAATTTCCCTTCCTCTCACTTATGTCACTTAATCCTTAAATCTGATTCTTTTAGTTATCAGCCTGCCATCTGATTTTGTTTGGTTCCAGACCTTTTTATCGTAAACTAGTTGTATTTTTAACTTGCCAAATTCACCCTTTCACTTAATTCTTTGATTCAGTAAGAAGCATGAGTAGACTCCACGGGACCCTGCACCTTCATCAAAATTGTATGGTGTTTGTAAAGCAGATGCTTTTCATATTGATCCGTGTTGCAGTAACTTAAGCTTTATGGGTTATATCCTGCACAGGACATAACAGCCAGCCTCCACAGCTGCAGGGCACCTTCCATGCAGCCAAACTGTTAGTCAGCTGAAGCGGAGCTGACTAAAACGCAGGGTTGGCACCAAGCCCTTCACAACTCTCTCTATATGTGCACGGGCAATAAGTATAAAATAATGGGTGTTGACTATTCCAACAGGGCAAGACTGAATTGTAACTCTATTAGGGTAGTTTATTTAGCCCAGTGCCAATCTTGCAGTGGTTATTATATAGGTAAAACAGAGCGTAAATTGAGAGAGAGGGTATATGAATACCTTTACAACATCCGAAAGGGGAAGATCGAAAATGCCCTGGCTAAGCATGTGAGAGATAACCCAGGGCATTCCTTTTTGTTTAGCGCTATTGATCAAATTGAATATGATATCGGGGGGAGGGGGGTGTCCCTTAAGTGTAGAATTTGAGGTGCATGAATTATATTGGTAAATAAGAACTAGGACCTCCACCCCCCCCCCGTCTTATCCCCCTCTAATTTCTTATCTTGTGGTGCTTTGTTTTCATTGACAATTTTCATGCTTCAACATATAAACGATTTATGAATTTCTACTTAGGTAGTCTAGTGAATGTGTATTTAAGTTGCATGCTTTAAGTGTCAGTAAGTTTTTAAGGATATACGTGGCATTTTATTTAATGCTAAATATTTGTGTATGTTTTTAAGAATTAATGGATGAGTATGCCATGTGATCTTTTAGGTGTGGTATTTAAACTAATTTGTCTTGCTTCACCTTTAGGTTCATAGGTAGGTACTAGGCTATTGTCCCTAGGGCCTATATAAGCCTAGCCAAAGGTACCCTGGCTTTCGCCACCCGAGAAAATTATTTTCCTGTGCCACTGTCGAGCAGAGCCACAGAAGTGATCCCCGGGGTGAATTTCCTATCTCCCATCCAATCATCAAGATTTTTCTTGAAGAGTGCTAATGAGGAGCTTTGTTTGATATCGATAGGTAGTTTGTTCCAGAGTATGGGAAGTCTCTGGAACAGGAATCTATCCCTCCAGTATGTTCTGTTTATTGTGGTGACGAGGTTTAGGTCCCTAGAGCGTGTAGCTCGTAGGGATTGGGATTTCTTTAAGTGGAGCATGTCTAAACGCTCTGGGTTTGACATAGCTTTGTGTGTTAGGCAGAGATCGCCTCTGAGTAGGCGATATGCAACGGAGTAAAGCTGCATCTCTTTGAGGCCGGTAATCTTCTTTGTGAGGTATTTCTGTGGCCTTTCCAGTTGTTGTAGATATCTTGTGAGGTACATACCAAAAGGGGCACTGTACTCTATAATGGGTCTAATGAGTGACGAGTAGAGGAGAACAATGACCTCTTTTTTCCTGGATGAGAAACCTTTTGTGATGAGGTGTGCCACATAGAAGGATTTCCTGACTACTGTGGCGATGTGATTATCAAAGGAGAGACTACTGTCCACCTGTGTCCCAAGGTCTCTTATCACACTTTCGGTGTTAAGTAGACTACTACCTATGTGGTAGTTCATGGGTATATAGCTTTTACCAAAAGGAATGGCAATGCACTTTTTGGCATTGAGCTTGAGGTCATGGCTTTGACACCAGGCATCTGTCTCAGCAAGGCCCTTTTGTAGGATGTCCACATCTTTTGGAGTTTTGATTATGGCTCCTAGTTTGCAGTCATCTGCGAACTTCATTAGCCAAAGACCTTCTGTGTTGGCCTGTACTTCAGAGAAGTAGATACCAAACAGGAGAGGACCCAGGACTGAACCCTGTGGTACTCCACTTGTCACTGGTCTGAAGCTGGATTTGGAGTCTGCTACTTTCACAGTGTGGGTTCTGTCAGTGAGCCAGTTGGCAACCCATCTTGTGACATAGGGATTTATACCTAGTTTAGTGAGTTTATCTGTAATCCCAGAGTGGGGAATTGTGGCAAAAGCCTTGGCGAGATCTAGACAGGCTGTGTGAACGACCTTACCCTCATCTATGGCTTTGGTGACTGCTTCCAAGAAGTCTGTCAGGTTTAGGAGACATGATCTGCCTTTTACAAACCCGAACTGGGTGGGGTCCTGAGTTTGGAGATTATCAATGTCATTGTTTATAAGTTCCATGATGATACGCTCCATAGTCTTGCAGACCAGGCTCGTTAGGCTATTGGGGCAGTAGTTTCCAGGGTCTGTGGTGACTCCCCCTTTATGGAGTGGGATAACTGTCGCTGTGCGCCATTCACTGGGCACATAGCCTGAGGTGAGGCTATGATAGAAAATGGTACTTAGGTGGGGTACCGGTTTGTTCTGTAGTTCATGTAGAACACAGCCTGGGATGTTGTCAGGTCCCATGGATGCTGTGTTCTTGGCTTTGGATAGTGTGTTTTTTAGCCGTGATTACAGGAACTTTGCATTCTTCTGGTATAGAGATGGGCCCTTTAGGGGATGACAGAGGGGTAAAGTTAGCACTGAACCTATCTGCCAGGATGTTGGCAATATCCGTTGGTTCTGTATATTTACTTTGTCTGAAGAAGTTGAGTGGAATAAAACTCTGACGAAAGCACTAACCTTTTTATACTTGAAATTCCAGTGTCTGCCTTTTTTGTTTGTTTGCTACCATTTTCTAATGATGAAGTTTGGGGAAAATGTGTATCCTTCTGCAACTTTAAATCTGACGATCATTTCATTCTTCCTCACTGACGTGTCCTAGGATCCGATCTCGGACCCGAATCGGATGCTTCACAAGACTAATCCAAGCCTCAAGCTTCTCCCTCTCTCAAAATGCCTCACTTCTCCCCTAAGTCCTCAGATCTCTTTTACCGCCTTCCAGCACAGATGTAATTCCATTGCCACAAGCAGATAAGTACATTTTTCCCCATTTTTGATTGATTACTCTCTTGCTGTCCAGTTTCACTGAATTTTTGCTAAATCTTTCCTACTTTATTTAAACCTCCCTCTGTGTGTGTTAGTTGGTTAGTTTTTCGTAGGCATTTGGGTCCCCCCCCCCCCCACTTTTTTTCCTCTACAAGTCTGACTGTTGGTCTTTTTTCTTCCTTTCTCTTTACCTATGGAAAAAAAAAACAAACCTTTCCTTTGTTGGTAGCTTTTTAGTACTAAGAGATTTGAGTGTGTGATACCCTGTGTGTAAGAGTCATGTCTGAGCAATCAACAGAGTTTAAAATATGCATCTCTGTGGGCACAAAGTTTCAAATTTGGATGCCCACAAGAGGTGCGCCTATTGTCTCAGGCCAGAGCACTTAGAGGCCAATTGTAATATTTGTCCGGCCTTTAACAAGCTAATTCTAAAGGGTCTGTTGCAAGCTTTTGGTGCTCAAACCCCCCATGACACCTGCTTCTTCCAAGGAGGCGAAGAAGTATACCACCTCAGAATCCCCTATGTTCTTTATACTAGAGAATAGACCAGTCTTGTTGGATCCAACTGCTCCCGATCCTGCAGACATCAGACCCTCATTGGATCCTAAAGGTTGCTTGGTTCCGATGGAACTGGGACCAGCCAAGACTATTCGTCAGATCCGAACATTATTGGATCCTAATGCTATGCATCCAAGCACCCCTTTGGATCTGTTGGACATAATAAGGATACACAGCTCAAGTCTCTGAGCAAGACCTCTTTGGATCCAAAGCCCTCAAATCAGAGGTCTTGGAGCCATATGCCCATTCTGACCAAATCGTAATTCCAGGCTTCGACAGTTCGGATAAGTCAGTCTCCTGCAAAATTTACTCACTCCTCAGCCTCCTCTAGATCCTCTCAGCTATCTCACACACATATGAACAGGATGATGCAGAGTTTCATCAAAGGTGAGATACAATTGGGGATTTTCCCATCTCTGTCCCAAACTGGACCCATGACAGCTTCAACTCCCATAGCGCAAACACCTCTTCTGATCCAACCATTCACTTCTGAACTCAAGGATCTAGTTTTCCCAAGAGAGTCATTGTCAGAGTGACAGATATAACTTTGTTCTACTTCAAAGCAGATTGGGTCCTGGACCTGAGACTTCAGCACAGACTCCACGAGGTTGGTCTCAGCTCTGACCTTGTTGGGTCTGTCTCTTCCCCTAGGGACTTAGGCCCTTGATAGTTTGTCTGGTGCTATCTGGAGGTGTTGGTTCTGCTTTTAATCTTTTGGTGGCTTTGGCATGGGGGGGCGTCTTTGACACTGGAGGGGTGGGTGTAGGGTTTCCCCAGGTGCATCTGCCTTTTGTGTGGCAGAATGGACTTTCTCCGGTGTTGGAGATGCCCCCCCCTGCCCCCGGAATCCTACCCAATCACCGGCTGATGTAAGTTTTGGGCCCATTCATCCTGTCTTTAGTCAGCCCTCCAGGACAGACTCCAGGTCCACCCCCCCTCCCCCCCACAGAGGTCCCCCACTCCTCCAGTTCACTGCAAGAAGAAGCACTTGGACTCCCCTTTGGAGTCATTGACTGAAGATACCAACTTCGATGAGGGAGAAGGGTCCCTCAGATCTCCATCCAAGGACATCTCCGTTGGAGATATTTTAGAGATCCTGAAACAGAATGATGGATGGTCGTCCCAACTCCCTTCTTCTGAGGGGTCTGAGTTCTTGGAGGTCTACGATATAGACCAATCTACATCCTGGGTGCCACACCAGTGGTTGAACATATTGACTTTGTTTCCCACTGGACATTGAAGGAGCCACACACTGTGTAGCCCATACCCAAACATGTAGATAAGTACCTCAGCCAGCTGACAGATTGCTTGCACTGGAGCAGGGGTGTTCCAGTTGATGCCATTGTGGTGTTGGCAGCCACCAAGAAGGAGCTAACAGAACAGAGCTCTACTGTAACCCCCCCCCCCAGTACAAGGAGTCTCCGGCATTGGATAGACACAGGAAGTGCATTTATGCCAGTGCTTTTATGCCTCAACTACCTTTACGCTGAGATCATTGAATTATTTGGCACATTTCACATGTCTACAGAGTGATCTGATGAAGGAACTTACCAATTCTCTGACAAAGTCCTTGGAGGAGGATCTCAAGAAGGTATCTCCCCAAATGGCCACTCTTTCCTTTATATCTAATACCTCAATGAGGCTGATCTCTAATGTGGCTGAGGGAACCTCTCGAGCAGCCGGTGCAGGCATAGCCCTCAGGAGCTGTGCCTGGGTGAGGTTTTGCAGAATCCTTTAAGGCGTCCTTCATCAGTGCCCCCTTTGATGATGGTTCTCTTTTTTGGCCATCTGTGTAAGAAACCCTTACCAGCAGTGAGCAGGAGGGAGTCTTTCCTGGAATCCCAAAAAGATTCCTCTTCCAAGTGTAGAGGAAGAGGATTTAATGGCAGATGCAGCCCCAGAGACAGAGAGGGTGTGCAGAATCATGGCTTCAGAGAACCTTTCTATGGCATGCCGTACCAGCTGTCCTGACACGTCCGACTGTCCTACTCTGGAGGCAGTCAGGGACAGATTTTCATTGCACCTAGACAGCTGAACAAACTTAAAAGACAACTGGGTGCTAAACATTATTTCCAGAAGTTACTGTATTCCCTTTTCCCTTCCCACTCCAAGTCCCAGGAGGAATCTCCCCAATATGCCACCCAGTCAGAGGGAGAATTGCCATCCTGCAGGTTCAGAAACTTCTAGAAAAGAGAGATATCCAAGAAGTCCCAACCAAACAGCAAGGATGCAGATTCTGTTCATGCTTTTTGGTGCCAAAAAAGACAGGGGACTTGTGACCAGTCTTAGATGGACAGCGCAGTGGTACAGCAGTAGCATTGTCACCTCACAGCAAGAGGTTCTCCAGTTCGATTCTCGGCTGAGGTGGCTATTGTGTGGAGTCGGCATGTCCTCCCTGCATTTGTGTGGGTTTCCTCTGGGTGCTCTGGTTTCCACCCACATCAAAGCATGCAACTGGAGCATTTCTCCCCGGGCCTCCGCTGAAAATTGGCTTCATTCCAAGTCGGGCTTTCCTGGTAAACAAACGTTAAATAAATTAAATAGAAATGAGTAACCTGAAACTATTTATCAAGAAGTCAGAGTTCTGCATGGTACTGTTCAATCCATACTGCCACTGCTGAAAAAAGATGATTAGATGTGCTCCATAGATCTCCAGGACACATAGTATCATATCAAGATAAATAGGCGCTGCAGGACACTCCTGTGCTTCCAGTTGGGAGACTATCATTACCAGTTCAGAGCACTGCCCTTTGGACTCACCACCGCCCCTTGGGTGTTTACTAAATGTCAGTGGTGGCAGGCTCACCTGAGACTGCAAGAATTCCAGGTGTTGCCATACTTGGATGATTGGCTCCTAATGCACAAAGGCATCAACTTCTTCAAGCAACTCAGTACCTATTACAGACCTTCAGCCAGCTTGGAATTGCGATAAACTTAGCAACATCAAATTTGTCCCCTGTGCAGAACATAGAGTTCATAGGAACGCAACTGAATACGATCAGGCAGACAGCTGAATTACCCTTCCACAGTCTGTAATATCTCTGAGAGAACTAGTGCACGCATTATTGGACACAAACACTCCACCTGCGTATTTAGTTTTGAGAGCCCTAGGATCTATGTCAGCAGCCATATTCTTAGTACCATTGGCAAGGTTCTTCATAGGTTCATAGATAGGTACTAGGCTATCGGCCCAAGGGCCTACGTAAGCCTAGCCAGCAAGGTACCATAGCTTATGCCACCCAAGAAAGTTATTTTCCTGTGCCACTGTCCAGCAGAGAGAGAGAAGTGATCCCCGGGGTGTATTTCCCATTTCCCATCCACTCATGAAGAACTTTGCTTGACATAGATGGGTAGCTTGTTCCAGAGTATAGGAAGTCTCTGGGACAGGAATCTATCCCTCCAGTGTGTCCTGTTTATTGTAGTGACGAGGTTAAGTCCCTAGAGCGTGTAGCTTGGAGGGATTGGGATTTCTTTAAGTGTAGCATGTCCAACAGCTCTGGGTTTGACATAGCTTTATAGGTTAGGCAGAGATCACCTCGGAGTAGGTGATATGCTACGGATTAAAGCTGGAGTTTTTTGAGACTGTCAATGTAGGGCATTTGTTTGAGGCCAGTAATCCTCTTTGTGAGGTACTTCTGTGGCCTTTCCAGCTTCTGCAGATGTCTTGTGAGGTACATTCCAAAAGGGGTGTTGTACTCTATAATGGGTCTAATGAGTGACGAGTAGAGGGGAACAATGACCTCTTTTTTTCCTGGATGAGAACCCTTTTATGATGAGGTGTGCCACGTAGAAGGACTTCCTGACCAGTGTGGCGATGTGGCTATCAAAGGAGAGACTACTGTCCACCAGAAGAATGCGAAGTTCCTGTAATTACGACTGCACAGGTGAATACCTCACTCTGCAAAGCCAAGAACACAGCATCCATGGGACCTGACAAAATCCCAGGTTGCCTTCTACATGAACTACAGAATGAACTGGCACCCCACCTAAGTACCATGCTCAATCATAGCCTCACCTCAGGCTTTGTGCCCATTGAATGGTGCACCGTGACAGTTATCCCACTCCACAAAGGGGGAGGGGGCCACAGCAGACCCTGGGAACTACCGCCCCATTAGCCTGACGAGCCTTGTCTGCAAGACCATGGAACGTATCATCATGGAACTCATAAACAAAGACATTGGAGATCTCCAAACTCTGGACCCCACACAGTTTGGGTTTGTAAAAGGCAGATCATGTCTCCTAAACCTGGTAGACTTCTTTGAAGTAGTCACCAAAGCCATAGATGAGGGTAAGGTGTTTCACACAGCCTATCTAGATCTCGCCAAGGCGTTCAACACCATCCCCCACTCTGGAATTATAGATAAACTCACTAAACTAGGTATAAATTCCTATGTCACAAGATGGGTTGCCAACTGGCTTACTGACAAGAGCCCACACTGTGAAAGTAGCAAACTCCAAATCAGACTTCAGACCAGTGACAAGTGGAGTACCACAGGGTTCAGTCCTGGGTCCTCTCCTGTTTGGTATCTACTTCTCTGAAGTATAGGCTAACACAGAAGCTCTTTGGCTAACTAAATTCGCAGATGACTGCAAACTAGGAGCCATAATCGAAACTCCTAACGATGTGGACTTCCTACAAAAGGGCCTCACTGAGGCAGATGCCTGGTGTCAGACATGGTCTCAAGCGCAATGCCAAAAAGTGCATTGTCATCCCCTTTGGTAAAAACTCTGTACCCGTGAACTACCACATAGATGGTAGTCTACTTAACACCGAAAGTGTGATGAGACCTTGGGACACAGGTGGACAGTAGTCTCTCCTTTGGTAATCACATCGCCACAGTGGTCAGGAGATCCTTCTACGTGGCACACCTCATCACAAAAGGTTTCTCATTCAGAAAAAAAGAGGTCATTGTTCCCCTCTACTCATCACTCATTAGACCCATTATAAAGTACAACGCCCCTTTTGGTATGTACCTCACAAGACATCTACAACTGGAAAGGCCACAAAAATACCTCACAAAGAGGATTACTGGCCTCAAACAGTTGCCTTACACAGACAGTCTCAAAAAACTCCAGCTTTACTCCATCGCATATCGCCTACTCGGAGGCGATCTCTGCCTAACATACAAAGCTATGTCAAACCCAGAGCTGTTGAACATGCTCTACGTAAAGAAATACCAGTCCCTCTGAGCTACACGCTCTAGGGACCTAAACCTTGTCACCACAATAAACAGAACATGCTGGAGGAATAGATTCCTGTTCCAGATACTTCCCATACTCTGGAACAGACTAGCACTCTTCAAGAAAAATTGTGATGATTGGATGGGTAATAGGAAATTCACCCCGGGGATCACTTCTGTGGTTCTGCTTGACAGGGGCACAGGAAAATAATTGTCTTGGGTGTTGAAAGCCTGGGTACCTTTTTGGCTAGGCTTGTATAGGCCCTAGGGCCAAAAGCCTAGAACCTACCTATGAACCTGGGTCCCAAGGTCTCTTATCACGCATCCGGTGTTAAGTAGATTGCTGCCTGTGTGGGAGTTCATGGGTACAGAGTTTTTACCAAAGGGGATGACACTGCACTTTTTGGCATTGAGCTTGAGGCCATGGCAATGACACCAGGCATCTGTCTCAGTGAGGTCCTTCTGTAGGATGTCCACATCATTTGGGGACATGACTATGGCTCCTAGTTTGCAGTCATCTGTGAACTTCATCAGCCAGAGGCCTTCTGTGTTAGCCTGTACATCAGAGAAGTAGATACCAAACAGGAGAGGTCCCAGGACAGAACCCTGTGGCACTCCACTTGTCACTGCCTTGAGGTCAGATTTGGAGTCTGCAACTTTTACAGTGTGGGTTCTGTCAGTGAGACAGTTGGCAACCCATCTTGTAACGTAGGGATTTATACCTAGTTTAGTGAGTTTAGCTATAATTCCAGAATGGGGGATGGTGTTGAAAGCCTTGGCGAGGTCAAGATAGGCTGTGTGAACCACCTTAACCTCATCTACGGCTTTGGTGACTGCCTCAAAGAAGTCGATCAGGTTCAGGAGGCATGATCTGCCTTTCACAAACCCGAACTGGGTGGGATCCACAGTTTGGAGGTTACCAATGTCTTTGAGTTCCATGATGATACATTCCATGGCCTTGCAGACCAGGCTCGTCAGGCTAATAGGTCGATAGTTCCCAGGATCAGCGGTGGCTCCCCCTATGTGGAGTGGGATAACTGTTGCTGTGCGCCATTCAGTGGGCACATAGCCTGATGCGAGGCTATTATTGAACATGGTGCTTAAGTGGGGAGTCAGTTCGTTCTGAAGTTCGTGTAAAACGCAGCCTGGGATGTTGTCCAGTCCCATGGATGCTGTGTTTTTAGCTTTAGAGAGTGCAGCTTTTACCTGCATAGTTGTGATTACAGGGACTCTGCATTCTTCCTGTATAGATATGGGCCCTTTAGGGAGTGAGGGGGGGGGGGTAAAGTTGTCACTGAACCGATCTGCCAGGATGTTGGCAATATCAGTTGGTTCTGTAATTTTTGTGCCTTTGTGCTGTAACTCAGAGCAGATCTGGGTGTTGCCATCTAGATTCTTGACATAGATGTAGAATGCTTTGTGGTTGTCCTTGGATTTAGTGGCGATTTTGTTTTCGTAGCTAGCTTTGGAGGATCTTATAAGGGATCTCAGCTTCTTACTGAGGCTGACCAGGGAGCTCCTGCACTCATGAGATTTTACTCTCTTTTGCAACAGTTTCTTCCTTCTGTTGTACAGTTTGTTTATGGCAGGGGACCCCACCATGCAAGTGCTTCAGTGGACTCTAGCAGTCCATTGGACTTATACCAGTATATATATGTTCTTATCAGACTAAGACCAATTTGCAAACATTGTCTGTGATGGTGGATGCTATTGAATGACCTATACTTGGGCAGGCCCTTCTCTCTTCCTCCTCCACTAGCCATGGTGACCATGGATGCTTCCCTGTTGGGGTGGGGGGGCGGTTATCAGGGAAGTTTTGTCCAAGGCACTTGATCCACCACAAAGACCAAATTGCACAGAAATATCCTAGATGTGAGAGCAGTTCTTCTGACATTGTAATCCTTTCTCAACTGCCTCCCAGTGGGAATGATTGATAGAGACAACACGGTAGTACTCTGGTAAGTCAACAAACTGGGGGGAACCTGTTCATACCCATTGTGTAGAGAGGCCATGAGAGTGTGGGAATTGGGTAATCTCTTCAAGCCACTTTCTCATTGCAACACGCATTCCTGGGGAGACCAGTGTACTGGAGGACAGACTAAGCAGACCCATCCTGAGTCCCCATGAGCATTCCGTGAATCAATCAGTAGCGAACCTACAATTGACCTCCCAAATTAAGGGTCATGCTGCTAAATGCTAGGAATCTAAAGATGAAGCTGCACCCATTGCAAGCATTCTTAACGCTGGAAAATGCTGACATCTGAGCAGTCACAGAAACCAGGTTCAGAGCTGTGGAGGGCACCCCAGCCATACTTGGTTACTCATGCTGTCATACATTCAGACCCCAAACTGTGGGTAGTAAAGCCAAAGGAAGTGGCGTTTCAATATATATTAAAGACATGCACACCTCCAGGCTGTTCAAACAGTATGATGCACAGGCGACACTCCAGGTGCAGTTAGCCACTGACAAGACCCCTATACAAATCAGCTAGCTGTTGGCCCCCAAATCTGACCAGAGATGCCCAAATTGCCTATCTAGACCTTTTCGAATCTATCAAGATTCAACCCTTTACCCTGATCCTGGGTGACTTAAACTGCCCAAACTGGAAGAACTACTCATGCCAGAACACAAATGCCCAGAGATTCCTCGATTTTTGTCATTGCAAATGCTTTGGAACAGCTAGTCGATACCCAGACAAGAGGTGATAACTTTACCAACATGAGTAACCACTGCAGCATCCCTGTAGTATCATCCTCCCTTGTAAGATCAGACCATAAAGCGGTCATGTTCGAAGTCACAGTCTCCCTTGACCCCCCCCCCCCCCCCCAGCTAGAGTCAAGCAAAAAAACTTTTTTCCAAAGCTGATAACAGCCTCCTGAGGGGATGGTATAAACTGCTTCACAGCCCCCTGCCCTTCTACGAAATGGCACCAATATCCAAAACTATACCAAATTACTTTTACAAACATTTGTATAGATGCATGGAATCAGGAATACCTAACGGGACTAAATCATCCTCTGCAAGGAATAGTAAACCTGTCTGGTGGACATCTGCAATAAATACTCTATAACAAAAGAAATAAATTGCTGTCCAGGACCAAGAAGGAGCAGGTGCCCAATTGGAAGCAATCTCTCCTTAGCCTATACAAGTAAATTAGAGCACTAGTGAAATCCTCCAAAGCAAACTTGAGTCTAAACTGGCCACATCTACTAGAGACGATCATAAGGCCTTCTTCACATATGTCTGTAATTTCAAAGGTAGCACCGAGATCTGTTCAGAACTCATGATCAAGGACACCACATATACAAATGCTGTAAATATAGTTAACTTGCTGGCTGACAGATTCAGTGAAAAATTCACCCCTCCGTCTCCCCATCAATAAATCAGGACATTTCCAGTACCTGCCCCCTTCCCCTTATATATCTAGGGATTGGGTCCTCACTGCTCTCTCAAAGGCAAAATATACAGACTCCATGGTACCCGATAACATCCCAGGCTGCATCCTACATGAACTCACAGGAACTTGCAGCACCATTAGGTGCCATATTCAACCAAAGGCTGTGTACCGGCTTTCTCCCAGCTGAGTGGAGGACAGCCGTATGTCATACCTTTACACAAATGTGGAGTGTGTACCGATCCAGGAAATTATAGACCCATCAGCTTAACTAGCCTGATCTGCAAGGCCATGGAATGGATTACCATGGACCTTATTAACAAGCACATTGGCAACCTTTAAACACTCAATTCCACACAAGTTTGCCTTCATCAAGGGGAGGTCATGTCTATTAAATTTGCTTGACTTTTTTGAGACAGTCACCAAAGTCATGGATGAGGGGAAGGCAGTGCACACCGCCTACCTTGACCTGGCCAAAGCCTTCGACACTATTCCCCACTCAGACATAATAGATACACTCTCTCAACCAGGCATCAGTCTGTATGTTACCAGATGGGTAGCTAACTGGCTCACTGATAGAACCCACCTAGTCAAAATAGGGGAAGCCACCTCAAGCAGTAGACCCGTATTGAGTAGCGTACCCAATGGTTCGGTCTTGGGGCCTCTGTTATTTGGATATACTTTTCTGAGGTGCAGGCCAAAACCTGTGGGCTATGACTGACCACATTTGCCGATGACTTCAAGCTGGGAGCTGTCATCAGTTCCCCTAGTGACGTGGACATCCTCCAGGAGGGTCTCACCCAAATAAATGACTGGTGCCAGAAACATGGCCTCAAGCTGAATACCAAAATATACATCATCATCCACTTTGGAGACAGTGATGTCCCCACAAGTTATCACATTATTAACAACATCCTAAGCACGCAGTTAGTCGTAAGGGATTTGGGCACCTAGATTGATAGCAACTTGACTTTTGACCAACATGTTGCTTTTATTGTACAGAAAGCATTCTACATGGCCCACCTCATAAGTAAGGGTATCTCATCTAGGGCCAGGAAGGTCATAACATCCCCGTATTCTTTCCTTAAGTACAATACCCCATTCGGCATGTACCTCTCAAAGCACATACAGCAGCTGGGGAGACCACAGAGGTTCCTCACTAGGAGAATCCAAGGCCTCAAAAATCAACTGTACATAGATAGGCTAAAAGCCTTATCCTCCCTACTGTGTTTCATACAGACTCCTCAGAGGTGACCTCTGTCTGGCATACAAGGCTATCTTGGACCCCACCTTGATGGAACTCCTGCGTATCTGCAAGTCGAGCTCCACTCTAGTAACCCACACACATGGCCTCAACCTGGTCTCTTACATTAGTCTGACTTGTTATTGGGACAGATTTGTGTCCCAGAGACTCCCCCATTTGTGGAATAGACTCCCTCTCCACGTCAAGCAGAATACCTCTTTACCCCTTTTTAAGCGCAACCTGGATAACTGAATGGGGAATAGAAAATACATCCCTGGGATTCCACCATTGTTCCTACTGGACTGGGGCATTGGGTGCTGATTTCTCTATGCATGGGCTAAACTCTTGGTTAGTCTTATAAGGGCCTCAGGGCCAATAGCCTAGTAACTTTCTATGATCCTATGGTTTCTCCACTTTCAGTGTTTCTTCGAAAGTCCAGACTAGCTTCCCCAGTCCAAGAGATTATTCTTGATTCTCGGAAGCCCTCCACAAAAAAGGTTTATAATAGCAAGTGGAAGAGAGCCTCAATTTGGGCAGTGGAACAGAATGTCGATCCCTTTTCAGCTCCTATTTCGGCTATACTTATGTTCCTAAGTTTGCTTTTATGAGAGGGTGCCAGTTTCTCCACCATAAAGCTGCAACTGGCAGCAATTGCAACTTTCATGTAGGGAGAGATTCTTCTTTCTCTCTCTCTCTCTCTCTACATCCAGAATTATGTAAGGCTTTTATAAAAGGGGTTTTCCTACTTAGATCCCCTATAAAGGATCCTTCTCCTCCTTGGGACCTCACCATTGTACTTCAAGGTCTCACTCAGAAGCCCTTTGAACTTGCCGATTCCTGCGACATGAAGTTTCTATTTTGGAAACCCATTTTCTCGCGGTCATTACCTGAGCAAAATCTCTCAACTACAAGCTCCATCATTCAAATCATAGTTTTTCACCTTTTTCAAAGATAGTGTCTCTTTAAGAATGAATCCTACCTCTATGCCTAAAGTGTCTACGCAATCAAATATTAACCAATCCATTCATCTACCAGTTTCCCCCCCCAACCATTCCAGCAAGGGTGAATATATATTACATTTGCTTGATGATCATAGTCAGTCGCATTTCTGGCTACACAGGACAAAAGGGGCTTAGAAAATCCGAGCAGCTGTTTGTCTCATTCACATAGGTTCATAGGTTCATAGATTAGTACTAAGCTAACTGCCCTTGTGAGCCATTTTAAGCCTAGCCAATTATCCCTTGTGAGACTCAAACCCTACACCTTATGTTTGTAAGGCAAACACCTTAACCATTAGGCTACCCTCCCAACCTAGTTGACTAGGCCAGGCAGTGTCCAAAATCACACTAGCAAAGTGGATTACTGATTGTATTTCTACTGTCTTCTCTTTGAAAGACATGAAGAGCTATCTTGTCCCCCAAAAGCTCATTCTGCTAGGTCTATGTCCACCTCATCTGCTTTTCAGCAAGGACCTCTGTTGATGATATTTGTGATGTCCTATCTCACCTTTATTCTTCACTGATTGGGTTCGGAGCCGGTCCTCTGTTTCGACTCGTCCGTATACAAAAGCTGGAGGTCTTCCACTGGCTCGTGGCTGTATCCCTATCGCATCATGCCCTAGGAAAGCTCCCCGGATCTCATTTGCCACTTAACAGATTGGGTGCTTCCATTTTGGCTCTGGTTAACTTGGAAAATTTCCTTATTTATTATTAATATACTTTTTGCTTTAGCTGTTTAGAAAATTAGCAATTAGAGTTTTAGTAGTTATTTAGAGTGTTCGCTCTGGCCGTCGTTTTTCTTCCCTAGGCCTGTGTTAACTCCCTATCCTAACTTAAATTTAATGTTTAAAACCCGTTTCTAGTTGGAGGGTTTTCTTTACTATCTTTTTTCGTGCTTATTTACAGACTCATTTAATTTAGTGTGTGTTATAAAGAAAATTATTTTCTTCTGTCACTTCTTCCTAACCTAAAGCGGCAGCTTGTTTGAGGGCTACCCCCCCTTTTTTTGACTAGGCAGCTTCATTTTTAGGTAGAGAACTGTCACCCCTTCTCCTTCTTCTGCTGTAGTTACGGTAGTTTCTTCTTGTTTTAAAAAAAAAAAAAAAAAAAAGTGTGTATATTGTATATAATATATGCGTGTGTGTATATATATGTATATATATATATATATATATATATATATATATATAATAGTACAGTAATAGCATTGTTTTTTTTTCTACTATACTGTTATATACCTTTGTTATATTTGTTGTTTTTGACTGGTTTGTATACTGATTATGCCTAAGGAATATTAGGAAACCAAACCCTCTGAGTTCAGAAAGTGTGTGAAGTGTAGCCAGAAAATGTCTATCTCAGATGGACACACTGTTTGTGTATACTGCCTTGGAGCATTGCGTTTGCAAGCATCCTGTTCCATTTGCCACTATTTCAGTTCTATAATGCTGCTTGAAAGGAAGAACAAACTTAGTGAGAGCTTTATTGAAGTCCCCCTTCACTGAAGCACTAGAAGAAGGTTAGGCCACTTCAAAATCGACCAGGTCTCCTTCCTCAAAGTCTGACAAATCAGGAAAAAGGTCATCTCCGTCTTCTGGCCAATTGAGCCAACAAAAAAAATGTCCAAAGTTGCATATCCAGACCTAAAGATTGCTGGTCCTGGAAAATCTCCGTCATCGGCGCCTTCTGTATTGGTGCCGATAGAGTTGGAATTACAGAGCCGGTCACCGGAATTGGTACTAGTCTCTCCTACTTAAGATCACCTCTATTACAACCGGTCAGATCTCCTGCCCCCCCTCCTCTCAGTCCTTCAGGAGTCTTTCTGATGATGACATGGATTGGATGGTGCACAGACTTAAGGACACTGGCAGTGGCCAAACTGCCATCAGCTCCAACCCAGAGGAATTTTGAATAGACCAGGCCTCCCCTTCGACATAGATTCCTCCTCTGAGCTGACCTGGGACCTCAGAGCTGGAATGTCTGGAACTGATTGTAGTGGAACCATTGGTGCCAAGACCTATTCCGGGATCTTCTGGCCCGATATCTGCTCCAGCATCCTCAGTTCCATCTGAACTCGAGCCTAGGTGCTGACGCTTTCCAGTCGGGTCTGGGGAGGAGAATCCGATTGGATATTTGTCGATCCAAATTTGCCTCTCGGGGATTCAGCGCGGGTGAGCTCTGCTCCTACATCAGCCTCGGAGCCACCCCTTTGGTTCCGGGGATGCCTTCTGGTCCTTTGGATCCAATGACATTTCCGACTCCAAAGGGCCAGAAGGCATCCGCAGAACCAAGGGCTCCTTGGTTCCAGGGATGCCTTCTGGCCCTTTGGAGCCAGAGATGTCGTCGGATCCAAAGGGCCAGAAAGCATCCCTGGAACCAAAGGGCCAGAAGGCATCCCCTTGGTTCCAGGGATGCCTTCTGGCCCTTTGGAGCCGGAGATGTCATCGGATCAGGGAGGGAGCTTTCAAGGTGATGGGAGTGCTGTCTCCACAGACTGCTCCACTCTTGGGTCCTGACATTCTTCCTCCAAAGGCACCAGAGTCTGTCTCGGCACCACACCATCCATAGACATGTGGAGACCTTATGCCTCAAGATGCCCCATCAGTTGAACCCCTCTCTTCTGAAACCTCTGCAGTGTACCCTTCTGAAGAGGTCCCTTATAAGAGACTTTGCAAGCGGAAGTATGTAGACTTCCCCAGAGGAGTCAGTTACTTCTGATACAGACCTTGATGAGTCAGAAGGGTCCCCATGGTCACCCTCTGAGGATGTCTCCTTTGCTGACATCCTTGAAATCCTTAAACAGAAAGGTGGCTGGAAGCCCATCAACCCTTCTGAGGAGTCTATATACCTGAAGGCTTTTGGGTCTCCTCTTTCGCCACTTGGGTGTCTTCGCCTTTCGACGAGCTAATGCAATTAGGCAAAAGGCGTGGGAGTCTCCAGACTCAGTGGAGCCTGCTCCTTGGAGGCCAAACAAATTTATTACCGCACCTACAGATGGAGTTTCTTACTAAGGGAGTTCCAGTGGATGCTATGGTGGTGGCGGCAGCCACCAAAAAGTAACGTTTAGAGATGTCCTTGTCTGTCTATCTGCCAAACAAGGAGTCTTGTACAATGGACAGATATGGAAATTGCATGTTCTTTTCAGCGACTTTTGCACTCAGCTTGCTGAATTATCTAATGAACGTTACTAGGCTACAAAGAGATCTGCTAAAGGAGATAGGAGATGCTCTACAAGGTTCAGTGGCTGCAGGGGTATCAGACACGTTTTCCTCTCAGCTCTCCACCTTAAACTCTGTGGTTAACTCCTCCGTGAGGCTTATGTCTTACGTAGCAGATGGAGCGAGCAGGGCAGCAGGTTCAGAAATTTCCATGAGGAGACATTCCTTGATGCGCTTGTGTGACTTTTCGGAACCCTTTGTCTACCTTTGTTAATGCCCCCTTTGATGGCTCGTCCCTCTTTGAGCCAAAAGTTAAGGACACATGCACCAGATGTGAGCAAGAAGGAAAAGTTCTGTCTGCTGTAGGAGTCCATTTTTCCCTACCTTCTAGACCTTACACAAAAGGTCATAAGGGAGGAAAGATGTGGTTCAGAAAATACCGGTGTGTTTTTCAAGACACGTGGTGATTCTTCCCCCAGGGGCAGAGGGAGAAGCAGTAATTAATGGAAGATGCCATCCATTCAGCAGAGGGGGTCTGCAAAATCATGGCAGCAGGGATTCATTCCATGGTAGGTTTTCAGTGCTCCTGAAGGGAGACCTGCCTGTCCATCTCTGGAGGCAGTCGGGAGTCGCTTATCTTTATACCCAGAAGCCTGGCTAGAAATAACAAAATACAAGTGGGTACAAAGCATCATATCCAGAGACTACTCTATACCCTTTTCTTTTTCCATCTCAAACATAAAGACCACCCCGGGCATTCCAACAAGTCAGAGGGAACAGGCAGCTCTGGAAATTCAAAAGTTGTTAGACAAGAGAGTCATCCAAACAGTCCCCGCAGACCAAATAGGATCCGGAACTTACTCGGGATTCTTTTTAGTGCCAAAGAGAAACAGGGACTGGAGGCCCATTTTGGATCTTCGTAGGTTAAACAAATCAGTAAGAAAGACAAAGTTCCGGATGGTAACACTACAGTCGATTTTTCCCTTAATGGGAAAAGACATTTGGATGTGCTCTATAGACCGTCAGGATGTGTACTACCACATAAAGATGGACACGCCATCCAGGAGTCAGCTGCACTTTTGACTGGTAGCCAGTCATTACCAGTTTCACGCTCTGCCCTTTGGACTCACTGCAGCCCCCAGAATGTTCACCAAGTGTATGGCAGTGGTCACTGCTTACTTGAGATGTCTAGGATTCTGAGTGTTTCCGTATTTAGATGACTGGCTCCTAACCACCACCACCACCAATCATCTACTACTAAAAACAGACACACCACATTACTTCTCTGCTCTCACCTAGAAATCACGATAAATTATGAAAAATCTACCGTTTTTATAGGGGCAGATCTAGATGCAACAAAAATTATGGCAAAACTTCCTCCAGAAAGAGTTCTAGTTCTGCAGCATCAGGTCTTAAATCTTTCCAAGAAGAGTACAGGCAAGAACAGTTCTGAATGTCTTGGGAACCATGGGAGCAGCGATAAACATAGTTCCATTAATACGCATGCACATGAGAATTCTGCAGTGACTACTGTTCACTCAGTGGTTGTTGCAGGAACTACCCATGTCTCACCAAATTCTGATGTGTTCTGCAAGAAAGACCTTAGCTGGTGGCTTCACTCCACTCACTTGACATCAGGTCAACCCTTTATCCTTCCACAGCGTTTAGCCACAGTAACCACGGATGCCACCCAGATTGGGGGGGGGGCATTATTTAGGAAGGACAGTCCAAGGCACTTGGCAGGATCACGAGGCCGTTTTGCACATCAGTGTTCTAGAGACGAGAGTGGTGCTTTTGGCATTGCAGGCACTTCAAGACTCTTTTCTGCTGGGAACTATTGCAATACCAACAGAGAACATGTCAGTTGCTTGGTACATAAATAAGGAGGAATCAGGTCCTACCCCCTTTGTTGAGAGGTCCTAAGAGTATGGCAGTGAGCAACCTCCTCCCAACGCTTTCTGATAGAAACACACATCTCTGGGTAGTCCACGTGATAGAAGACAAACTCAGCAGTGGTCCTGATGCCTCACAAGTGGTCCCTAAAATAGGAAGTAGTGGAGATGATTTTCCTCAAATGGGGCCAGCCTTGCTGCAACCTTTTTGCCACATCCCATGAATGTCAAATGCAGCAGCTATTTTGCCCTAATCCCCCCTCCGAGCGAGTCACCAAGGGATGTTCTTGTACACGATTGGCCCGCGGGTCTCCTCTATGCCTTCCCTCCCTTTCCCTTGATACCCAAAGTTCTTCAGAAAGCCAGCTTATTGGGAAACCATCTGATTCTCATCACCCCATACTGGCCTTTTCAAATTTGGTTCCCCTTCCTTTGGCCTCATCTCCCAGAGGAGCCTGTCTCGTGCATCGGGAATGCTCCATCCCTCTCTTCAAACCCTCACATTGACAGCATGGCTGCTTCGATTCCAAGTATAGCCATGCTCCCTAACCTTTCTACTTCTGTGAAACACATCTTGATCTCATCTCATAAGGCATCAACGAAAAAACTATACATGAACAAATGGAAAAGATTTTCTTCCTGGGCAGTAATCACATTGATCCCTTTTCTGCTGCTATAGGTTCTATGCTTGAACTTCTAGCTAAGCTATTTAATGAAGGTGCAGCTACCATTTGAGTCCATTTAGCAGTGACATCTAATTTTCATACAAGTGATTTAGCCCCAAATCTGATGTCTTTCAGACTATGCAAAGCCTTCCTGAAGGGGACTATTTTGTTAAGATCCCTCTACCACCATGGGAACCTAAACTTTGTTTTGTCCTGTTTGACCCCCCCCCCCCCCCACACACACACACACACACACTTTCAACCTGCATCATCCTGTGATCTAAAGTTCTTGACATGGAAAACAATTATTCTGATTGCCATCACTTTTGCCAGAAGAGTTTCAGTGCTGCAAGCATTAGTGATGAAGCCCCGCTCCACATGCCTTTCCACAAAGACAGACTATCTCTTCAAACAACCCTACCCTTTCTACCAAAAGTATGCTCAGTGTCGAATTTAAATCAGTCCATAGAACTACCAGTGTTTTTCCCAACTATGGCAACAAGGCAGAATATATGCTACAGCAACCGGATGTGCATAGACAATTACATTTCTACTTACAAAGGACTTCAGAAAATCTGACCAATTATTTGTTTCATTTTCAGAATCTAAGAAAGGTGCTCCTGTATCTAAGGTCACACTTTCAAAATGGCTATCAGATTGTATTGCTTTTACAAACAAATCTAACAACAAAAATCTTCCCTGTAAAGTCAAGGGTCATCCTGCGAGAGCCATAGCAGCAGCTTCTGCTTTTCGCACTAGACTACCAATTGATACCATTTGTGCTGCTGAACATGGGCAAGGCCTCATACCTTTATCACTTATTACAAAGTGGATTTGGCCTCCAGGAACAGGGCCACTTTTGGGTCCACTGTTCGAAGAATATTCTCCCATGAGCCGCCCAAGAAATATGGTGCTAGGGACACTGTCCCAACCAGTGAAGAATGAAGGCGAGATAGGAGAACATCACATAAAGAAGTTATGTACTCACCATAACGTTCCATGTGTGTTGTTCATCTCACCTTCATTCTTACATCCCACCCTCCTTCCCCCAGCCTTTGGCTCCTGGAAGACCAACTGGTTACATTTGGCAAGTAATGATGTTCATAGGTTCATAGGTTGATACTAGGCTATCTGCTCTTGGACATTTGTAAGCCTAGCCAGAGTATGTTTGGCTTTCGCCACCCTTTTAGATTAGTTGACTGTGCCTCTGTATAGTAGGTCACAGAAGGTAGCCCTTTTAAGGTTTGTTTATTGTACCTCTGTCAAGCAGCGACACAGAAGAGATCCCAGGGGTAAACGTATAATCTCCCATCCATTTGTCAAGATTCCTCTTGAAGAGGGTCAGTGAGGGGCTCTGCCTGACATGGATTGGGATTTTGTTCCAGAGTGAGGGGAGCCTCTGGGATATGAATCTGTCCCTCCAGCATGTCCTATTTATTTCTGTGCTGAGGTTCAAGTCCCTGGAGCGTGTAGCTCTAAGGGATTTAGATTTCCTGAGGTGAAGCATGTCCATTAATTCTGGGTTGGACATGTCTTTATACGTCAGACACAGATCGCCTCTGAGTAGGCGGTATGCAACTGAGTAGAGCTGGAGTTTCTTTAGCTGAACTGCATAGGGCATCTGTTTGAGCCCCTTGATCCTCTTGGTGAGATACTTTTGGGGTCTTTCCAGTTGCTGAAGGTGTCTGGTAAGGTACATCCCAAACGGGGCATTGTACTCAATTATGGGCCTGATAAGTGATGAGTAGAGGGGCACAATGACCTCTCTTGATCTAGATGTGAACCCTTTCGTGATAAGGTGGGTTCTTCGTGTGTCACTGTTGCAGTCATTACATTTGGGTTATCTGCTTGCAATAGCCCTCAGTCGGCCTGATTAACAAAGTCTTGGGTCCTGTGTCGGTTGCTGTCCCTTCTTCCATGATGTCAGGTCGTCAGGGATATAAAACATGCAGCCGACGCCATTAAATCAGTCTTTCTTGCCGTGTGGTGCCCGAAGCAGAAGCAGTTCGCAAGTGCTGGTCGACCAACTCCTGAAATTTTCGTTTTCGAGTTTCATAACCAAAGTCTTCAACTAAAGCTAAGTACCACGTTGAGGAAACTTTTTCTTGCTTCTTACCGGTGTCAGTAAAAGTTAATAATTGCATTACTTGTGGAAAGCAAATACTTCATAAAGATTTTCATTCGTACGTACTGTATTCCTTGCCCCAGGCCCTGACCACGATGTACCTTGTTATCTGTCGTCGGTATATTTTCGCCTCTAAATATTTTGGTTCTCTGTTTAATTATTCAGAAATGCCTTCGGTTAGCCATCCGACTACCGGGATTCAGAAAAATGCAAAGAGAAAGACAGAGGCGCCACCGAGGTCCAAAACTGCCGATGACGCTTCTCCTAAGCCAGTCTCCAGTTTGCCAGTACTCGGTGAAGTGCTTTCCCAGCCCCTGATACCCGCTACATCTGATTCGCAGGCCTCTACTGAGACCCATTTGGAGTCCGGTATGCCGCGAGATGCTTCAAGTATGGAACCTGCAGATGTCTCTACCTTGGATGGGTCCAGAGCCGCTGTGGAGGCACCTGCTTCTAAGGGTGTATTCAGGCCTACAGTGTTGCATATTAAACCGACGCCTCCTTCTTCTTTTAGGTCTAAATCTCGAACCATGACTAAAAAAACAACGCCCAGGCTGCATGCTCAGGCCTCTATGCCTAAAAACAAATGATAAGAATGGCTGAAGATCTTGTACCTAGGACTGAAGTGGTTTATGATTCTTCTGACCAGGATTCTGATTTTTCTGATTCTTCTGGTTATCTGGATTTGGCCTTATCTACTTATGAGGATTCTGATGCGGAGGACTCTATTCCCTCTGCTTCCCCTCCAGAGGATTTTTCTTTTGGTGAAAGCTTACATACTCTAAGGGAGCATTTCCACTGGGAAAGCCAGGATTTCTTCGATTCAAAAAAGAGGCTTAGGGATTTCTTACTCCTGCCTCAGCATAGGCCTTTAGCTATTCCTCCTGTACTAGACATTGTTGATGATGCTTTTTCGGAATCTAGTTTGACCCCTGACACTTTACCTCCTGCTGTCAGAAAACCCTGACTGATATTACAGGGTTACTGACTCACACAAGTTCCTTTTTAAAAATCCTATGGTGGATCCAGAGACTATTTCACAGGGACCCAAGGGCATTAAGGCTTCTACTGCTAAAAATCCTACCCCTTCTGATAGAGACTCCAGGGCACTGGATAGATGGGGTAAGAAGGTTTACACTTCTGCAACTTTGGCCATTAAGGCTTTAAACTGGCAGTTTCATATGTTAAAGTATCGGCAACATGTTATTGGAGTGCTTAAACAGAAAATGATGTTGATTCCTGACTTTGTGGAAAATAAAGAATTACAGAATTTAATGCATTCTGCTGAACAGGTTGGAAAACATGCTTTGCAATGTGGATTTGATTCATTAGAGGTCTCTTGCAGGGCTGCTGTTACTGGGTCTGTGCTCAGGAGGCATGCTTGGCTTAAGGAGCAGTCTTTGCCTGATCATGTTAAAGCTGTATTGTTGGATGCTCCCTTAAATCAGGGCCACCTGTTTGGCAACAAGGCTGAGGAAGTTCTTAAAAAGATGGGAGATAAAGCTAAATCTATGCAAACTGTTAAAGATTTCTTACAGGGTCAGTCTCCTAGATTTAGTAGGCACTGGCCCTCTAAGAATTGGTCCTTTCCAGCCCCTTCCAGGTTTTCTCAAGTCAAACCCAGACACAACAGAAACCCCAGGTTTCAGTCCCAGGTGACACACAAGACTAAGCAGTGGGGGTTTCAGCACCCAAATCAAGAAGTAGTAAGACTCCCCCTATGGGAAACTGTCTCAGTGACTTGCCTTTAAAACTTCCAAGCACTTCCCAACTGAATGCTCCTTTAGGCGGAAAAATTGGTCTGCAAGCCAAGAACTGGGAACTCATTACCCAGGACAAATGGGTTTTAAATATAGTGTCCCAGGGATACAGATTTCACTTCCACACCTTACCAACACTAAGCAGGTGGCCAGATCTACCCCCGAATCAGTAGGCAGAGGTCCAAAATCAACAAGTACTCTCGCTCTTAAGCATGGGGGTATTCAGTTAGTACCAATAGAGGAAAAGGGACAAGGTTTCTATTCGAGACCTTTTCTGGTACCCAGAAAAGGCAATACGTGGCATCCTATCCTGGACCTTTCTACTCTAAATACCTTTCTAGTGATTCCAAAATTCAAGATGCTTACTCTTCACCAACTGCTTCCTTATGCTAGGCAAAGATACATGGTTGGCAACACTAGACTTAAAAGAAGCATACCTGCACATCCCTCTCAGGGAGTCTTGCAGAAGATACCTATGCTTCAAAGCAGACTACATGCACTATCAGATGTTCATCGTGCATACAGCTGCAGTAATCACATATGGGTTCTCTGCCGTCAGGCGGGTCCTCGGTCGGCCGAATTCCAAAGTCTAGGTCCGGCGTTGGTTGTCGCTTTCTTTCCTGACGTCAGTGCGACAGGGGTATATAAGACGCAGCTGACGCCATATTCTTCAGTCTTTTTTGCCACGTGGTGCCCGAAGCAGAAGCAGTTCGCAAGTGCCGGTCGGCCAGCTCCTGAATTTACGAAAAATTGGAAACCGAAGTTTTCTTTAAAGCTAAGTACCCCGTTGGGGAAACTTTTCTTGCCTCAGACCGATGTCAGACAAAGTTAACAATTGTATTTCTTGTGGGAAGCAAATACCGCATAAGGATTTCCATTCCCTCTGCATACCTTGTTTAGGCCCAGACCACGACGTCTCAGGCTGTCGCTTTTGCGCTACTTTCAATAAACGCACTATTAAGCGTCGGGCGGAGTTCGCCCAACATTATTTTGGTAAAGTAAAATGTCGTCTGAGACTCCGACTACCGTTTTGTCCAAAAACCGCAAGGACAAGGACCGACACGCGAGGTCCGCGGTCTCCACCGACACCATGCCCAAACCGGCTGCACGTGGTCCGGTTCTCAGTGAGACACCTATGCAGTCCCTGACTACCGACGACACTTCCTTGGCGGTGTCTTCTGTAACCGAGACCGCAGGTGCCTCGGCCCTTACTGAGACTTCAACCACCGAAGCCACTGTGAGTGTTGAGCCTCCTAATGTGGACAGGTCCACTTCCACCCAGGGCATCTTTAGACCCTCATCTTCCTTTTCCATTAAGGCCTTTACTAAGTCCAAATCAGCCATGCATCCCAAGAGGCCTGTTGCTCAGGGCCCATCCCCAGGCCCCATGCCTAAAAAGCAGATGCTTAAAATGGCTGAGGATTTAATTACTCTTATCAGGGGTTCCCAACCCCCTCCAGACAAGAGACCCAGAGTGGAGGAAGATTCTCCCTCTTTTGAACAAGGCTCCATTTTCTCAGAACATTCTGATGTAGAGGAATACTCGTACTCCCGTTATGAAGATTCTGATGCACAACAGTCAATTCCTTCTGTATCTCCCCCAGAGGATTTTTCTTTTGGGGAAACCTTGCACACCTTGAGGGAACACTTCCATTGGGAAGGCCAAGACTTTTCTGATTCCAAGAAAAGGCTTAGGGAATTTCTTTTGTTACCTCAACACAGACCTCTGGCTATACCTCCTGTCTTGGACATACTTGATGATGTTTACTCGGAGGCTTGTCTTAACCCGGATTCCCTGCCTCCGGCCCCAGTCAAACCTGATAGGTACTACAGAGTTCCTAACTCTCACCAATTTCTTTTCAAAAGCCATAATGCTGACCCTGAAACTATTTCTCAGGGCCCCAAGGGAATGAAGGCCTCTACTGCCAAGAATCCACTACCTTCTGAAAGAGAATCTAGATCCTTAGAAAGGTGGGGGAAAAAAGGTATACACCTCGGCCACCCTAGCCATGATGGCCTTAAATTGTCAGTTCCATATGCTTAAATATCACCAGTTTCTGTTATCACAATTAAGAAATAAAATGTCTCAACCTGAACAACCAGATTTGAAGGAATTGCAGGATATGATGCATAGTGCAGAACAAGTGGGTAAACACACCTTACAATGTGGCTATGATGCCTTAGAGGCCTCAAGTAGAGCTGCTGTTACAGGATCAGTCATTCGTAGACATGCCTGGCTTAGGGAACAAAGCTTGCCTGATCATGTTAAAGCTGAACTACATGCTCCTTTACAAAAGGATGTACTATTTGGTACCAATGCTGAGGAGATACTACGGAAAATGGAAGAAAAAGCTAAATCTATGCAAACTGTCAAGGCTTTTCTACAGGTACAACCACCTCGTTTTAACAGAAATTGGCCTTCTAAAAACTGGTCCTTTCCAGCCATGGACAAGCCCCAAAGAGGTAGATACAGGCGCACAAGGGGCAGAGGACAATCTCAAGGATCATATAGAGGCAGACAATGGCAAACTCCAGCACCAAGAGGTGGCGAAGACCGTGCACAACAATACAGAAAACAAACCCAATGACTTCTTCCTTTTCATGCCAAGCAAGTCTCAGCTGACAGCTCCCTTGGGAGGAAAACTGGCATTATTTGCAAGAAATTGGCATATTATCACAACAGACAAATGGATCCTGGACATTATAAACAGAGGCTACAGATTTCATTTTCACACTCTTCCAAAAATGAGAGGCATGCCAAACCTGCCACACAATCAAAGGGCAGAGGCACAAATACAAATTTTAAAACTCATGGACATGAAAGCTATTCAAGAGGCACCTACTCACGAACAAGGTCAAGGTTTTTATTCCAGACTATTCCTGGTACCAAGGAAAGGAACCGACTGGAGACCCATTTTGGACTTATCCATCCTAAATACATTTCTACTCGTACCAAAGTTCAAGATGCTCACATTACAGCAGCTTCTTCCCATGCTGGGCAAGGAGTTTTGGCTGGTAACATTGGACCTCAAGGAGGCATACCTGCATGTCCCAATCAGACAAAGCTGCAGAAGATACCTCAGATTTCTTGCAGGTTCAATTCACTTTCAATTCTCTACATTGCCCTTTGGCTTATCTACTGCGCCCAGAGTATTCACGAAATGCCTGGCATCAGTAATTGCCTACTGCAGACTTCAAGGGATACAAATTTACCCTTATTTGGACGACTGCCTGATCCAAGCGGGGACAGCAAGCTCATACTTCTGGAACATCTGGCTTATGCGACACGGTTACTGAATTCTCTGGGATACACAATCAACAAAGAGAAATCCAGGCTAACACCATCTCAGAAAATAACTTTCCTGGGTGCCAACTTGGACACAAACACCCAGATGGCCTACCTTACACCAGAAAAACAGGGGCAACTAACTCAGTACTTCAAAATACTAGCAAATTGTACCAGGCTTACTGCAAGGAAAATCCTGCAGGCTCTGGGCTTCATGGCATCTTGCATTCTTTTAATCCCATGTGCAAAGCTGCATATGAGAAAACTACAATGGTACCTAAAAAACCTATGGTCTCAACACAGCCACAATTTGGAAACAATAAAACCAATAATTCCATGTTTGCAAAAGGAATTTCTATGGTGGGCCCAAGCATGTCAAACAAACACAGGTCTCCCATTCTGCAAGCCTCAAGCAAATCAAGTCATCACAACAGACGCCTCAGATTATGCCTGGGGGGTGCACATGACAGGCAGGTGCATTCAGGGCAAATGGTCCCAAAAGGAAAAGCACCTTCACATCAATCAAAAAGAAATGCTAGCAGTGATAAATGCAATTACAGCATTCAAGGACCTCCTGCATCCAGGACAATTATTGATAAGAACAGACAACACCACAGTAATGTGGTACATAAACAAACAAGGAGGAACACACTCATACCCCCTGTGCAGACTAGCCATGACACTTTGGAACTTGGCTCTGGAATGGCAAATCGAACTTCAAGCACAGTACTTGCCAGGTTTGGAAAACACGCTGGCAGACAATCTAAGCAGAAATATGACAGATCCTCACAAATGGAAGTTGCATCCTCAGGTGTTTACAAAGATAATCCAAGCGTAGGGGAGGCCAGACATAGATCTCTTCACCTCCCATAGATCTCTTCGCCTCCCACAGGAATCATCAATTGGAAAAGTTCTGTTCAAGGACCTTTCACCCAAAGGCCTGGAGAGTGGACGCCTTCTCATTCAGTTGGACAGCATGGACAGTGTACGCTTACCCACCTCTGCCTCTTCTGCCCAAGGTGCTCTTGAAAGCAAGAGCAGACAGACCGAAGATGATACTGATTGCGCCAGACTGGCCAATACAGCACTGGTACCCACTCCTGAGGAGCCTAACACATACTCCTCCCTGGCCTCTACCTCTAATGCCTCTTCTGATGACTCAGCACAGCTACAAAACTCTTCACAGTCAGCTGAAAACACTCAATCTGGCTGCATGGACAATTCCTTAATACCAAAACAGGCCCTACTTCCCAAAGAGGTGCAGGACGTCATTCTGGAGGCCAGAAGGCCATCTACTAGAAAGGCTTACTCCGCAAAATGGAAACGGTTTTGCTCTTGGAATGAGACAAAAGGCCAGGACCCTAGAAAACTGAATTTGCCTCGGGTATTACAGTATCTAGCTAAGCTGCTGAACAGTGGACTTTCATTTTCCTCCATAAAAATCCATGCCTCAGCCATTTCTGCAGAATTCAACACGGATCCACCGTTATTCTCTCACCCACTTTTAAGACCGTTCCTCAGAGGGGCTAAGAATATAAGACCACCAAGGAAATAACCAGTGCCAGCCTGGGATCTTAATTACATTCTAGAAAAATTGACATTGCCTCCCTTTAACCAGCTGCCTCAACAGATTTGCAATATTTGTCCTGGAAAACAGCTTTCCTTCTGGCCATTACCTCAGCTCGTAGGGTTTCAGAACTACAAGCCCTCATGGCTGTACAGCCCTTTCTCATCTTCCATCAGGACAGGATTTCCCTTCGAACCAACCCGTCATTTATGCCTAAAGTGGTATCCAGGGTAGCTTTAAATCAAGCCATACACTTACCTACCTTTTACCCCAAACCTCAGAACACAAGGGAAAGGCTGTTACATTCCTTGGACATCCATAGACAGCTATGTTATTATTTGGACAGAACAAAGCCTTTCAGGAAATCAGAACAACTTTTTGTGTCCTATGCTGTAGGAGCTCAAGGGAAGCCTGTTACCAAACAGACAATTTCAAAATGGATAGGCCACTGCATACGATTTTGTTACTCCTATCATGGGAAATCTGTCCCTACAGGCATCAGATCTCACTCCACCAGGGCCACAGCTACCTCTACAGCCTTCCTCAGAGGAGTTCCTACTAAAGATATTTTGGAGGCAGCCACTTGGAGTTCTGTGCATACCTTCACAAAACACTACCACCTGCCTTTATATTCCAAAACTAGAGCAGGCTTTGCCACTGCTGTGTTGCAGGGCATTCTGGCTCATCCCAGTTCCACCTAGTGCCTACCACCCTGTTCGTAGCTTTGGGATTCTACCCATATGTGATTACTGCAGCTGTATGCACGATGAACATAGTACAGTTTTGTACCTACCATAAATGTAGATGTTCGAGTGCTAATACAGCTGCAGTACAGGTTTCCCTCCCTCCTTCCCCTCTTGGTAAAGGACTAGTGGCTAACACCTCCTCATACAACCTAATTTGGGTTATCCTCCTATGGTGTATTTGCTTGCAACTACTGTTTTTTGATTACATTGCATTGCTTGAATATATTTATATATATATATATATATATATATATATATATATATATATATATATATATATAATTTATGTATTGCCTTCCTTCTGGGGGCACCTGACATCTGGGGCAAGAAAGACTGAAGAATATGGCGTCGGCTGTGTCTTATATACCCCTGTCACACTGACGTCAGGAAAGAAAGCGACAACAACCGACGCCGGACCTAGACTTTGGAATTCGGCCAACCGAGGACCCGCCTGACGGCAGAGAACCCATATGTGATTACTGCAGCTGTATTAGCACTCGAACATCAACATTTATGGTAGGTACAAAACTGTACTTTCTCTGCACTGCCCTTTGGCTTACCTACTGCGCCCAGGGTATTCACAAAGTGCCTAGCTCCTGTTATTTCATTTTGTAGGCAAAGAAATATTCAAATATACCCATACCTGGATGATTGTCTAATTCAGGCAGAAAGCCAGGACATACTTTTGAATCATCTGGTCTTTGTTCAAAGGGTATTGACTTGTATGGGGTACACAATAAACGAAAATAAATCACAACTGGTACCCTGTCAGTAAGTTATATTCCTGGGAGCAAGCTTGAATACAACTTCCCAGATGTCTTTCCTCACGCCAGAGAAAAGGATTCATTTAACAACCTACTTCAGACAAGTGGCCACAAAAACCCAGTTATCTGCAAGGCAAATACTCCAAGTCAAATGCACCTACACATAAATCAAAAGGAAATGTTAGCTGTACAGAATGCCCTGACAGCCTTCAAGGACCACATTCTTCCAGGACAATTAATGGTAAAGACGGACAACACCACGGTCATGTGATACATAAACTAGCAGGGGGGTTCACACTCTTACCCCTTCTGCAGACTATCCATGGCATTGTGAAACACAGCTTTGAGCTACCATGTGACTCTACAAGCTCAGTTCCTGCCAGAAAAAGGAAATACACTGGTAGATGGACTAAGCAGAAACCTCATGGACCCACACGAGTGGAAACTGGAACCAAGGATTTTCAACTTGTTGACAAGTAAATGGGGGGAGCCCAAATATAGACCTGTTTGCCTCCCCCCAGAACCATCAATTGGACACATTTTGCACAAGGATTCCCCATAAACTAGCTTGGAAAGTGGATGCTCTATCCTTCAGCTGGAAAAACCTATCAGTTTATGCCTTTCCTCTTCTGCCTCTGCTCTCCAAGGTACTACTAAAGATCAAATAGGACAAACCAAGGACGATTTTAATTGCACCAGACTGGCCACGCCAGCACTGGTACCCCCTCCTGCGCAGTGCGTCACGCTTGGCCCCATAGCACCTGCCTCAGACTCCTTCCCTGTTGTCTCAGCAGGAGAACCAGATTCTGCACCCTCAGCTGCAAACCCTGAACCTAGCAGCCTGGCTAATTACCTAATCTCTCCTTTGCCACCCCTCAGTAAATCAGTGATGGTTATTTTAAAGGCTAAGAGGCCTAGTACTAGAAAATCTTATGCTGCAAAATGGAAAAGATTTTGTACCTGGAACCAATCTCAAGGGATGAGCACAGCAGTGCCCAATTTACCTCAGATTCTACAATATTTGACTGAGATGCTTCATAAGGGCTTGTCTTTTTCCGCCATCAAAATTCATGCCTCAGCCATTTCAGCTCATTATAGCACAGAGCCTCCCCTCTTCTCTCACCCATTGCTCAAGCAGTTCCTCAGAGGGGCTAAAAATCTAAGGCCACCCAGGAGAGCTCCAACTCCAGCATAGGACCTTAACTTTGTCTTGGAGAAACTCTCTTCCTCCTTTCGAGCCAGCTGCTACTGCAGATTTAAAATTCCTTTCCTGGAAAACAGCTTTACTTTTAGCAATCACTTCTGCAAGAAGGGTATCTGAATTACAGGCCCTTATGGCAGTGGAACCTTTCATCATCTTTCATGCGGACAGGGTGTCCCTCAGAACCAATCCCTCCTTCATGCCCAAGGTGGTATCCAGTGTGGCTCTTAATCAGTCCATTCATTTGCCTACCTTCTTCCCTAACCCACAGAATGAAGGGGAACAGATACTGCACTCCTTAGATGTGCACAGACAGCTTAGATTCTACTTGGACAGGATTAAACCTCAAAGGAAATATGAACAACTGCTGGTGGCATTTGCTGCAGGGACAGATGGCAAAGCTATTTCAAAGCAAACCATTTCAAAATGGATAAGCCACTGCATTCATTTCTGCTATAAGCACCATGGAAAACCTATCCCACAGGGCATCAGACCCCATCCATCTTTGGCTGCATCTACCTCTACAGCGTTTCTCAGGGGCATGCCTACAAGGGACATCCTAGAAGCTGCTACCTGGCGTTCTGTACATACTTTCACCAAGCATTATCATTTGCCAATTTTCTCTAAATCCAGAGCTGGTTTTGCCACAGCAGTCTTGCAGAGCCTTGTAGCTGGTCCTAATTCTACTTAAATTCCTCCTCCCAACCTTAGCGCTGGGATTCTACCCAAATGTAATGACTGCAACAGTGAATACACTCGAACATCTACATTTATGGTAAGTGTACACAACTGTACTTTCTCTGACCTTCTTCATTGTTCTATAAGGTGTTAAAATAATCCATTGGGTAACTGTTATCAGCAAACAGGATCTGGGGAGCTTGCCTCTAGGGCATGATGAGATTGGGATACAGCCACGAGCCAGTGGAAGACCATGAGCTTTTGTATACGGCCGAGTTGGAACCAAGGATCGGTTCCGAACCTAACTAGTTAAGAATGAAAGTGAGCTGGACAATTTATTTTTATTTATTTTACATTGGTTGACTGGGCTAGTCTAGCTGGACATGTCCATTTTCACTAGAGACCCGGGGAGAAAAGCCCCACAACAGTTAGTCACAATACATAATTACACGTAGAAAAACAAGATTTTTACATAACAGCATAGTACTAATATGGTTTACAATTGTATACAAGCTATAATTCAAAAAAGTGACTAAGGTAGAGTCATGTTTATACAGAAGAGAGCTTGCTAAGCAAGTTTAAGCTCTGTGGCAGATTAAACTAAGGTAGAGTCATGTTTATAAAGAAGAGCACTTCCTAAGTGAGTTTAACCTCAGTAGCAGATTAAGGAAAGGCAGTGTTAGTAGTAACTTTAGTAGGCTGAAAATCATATTCACAGAGGTTAATAGGAGATAGGATGACAGTGTTAAAGTTAGGCATAAAAAGATGGAGGAGAGTTTTAGTCTGGATTTGTGCAGGGCATAGCCAGTGAGGTAGGAGATATTCCTTAAGTTGGTTTTTGAATAGAGATGTAGAGGAGAGAGATGAGAGTTCCCTGGGGAGCAGGGTCCAAGAGTTCCGTGCAGTGTTTGAGAACAGTGCGTCCCCAGCCTTGTTCTTGGATTTATGTATAGTTACTAGTAACCTATTGGCTGAGCGAAGGGTTGTCAGATTTTTTGTAGGGGGTGATAAGACTAGTTAGTATTGGAGCATTGGTAGGATGATATAAGATCGTGTGTGTGATGGTAAGTTGTTGAAATAGTAGTTGAGTTTGGAGTTCTAGCCATCCAAGTAGTTTTAGATTCTGACAGTGGTGGGTTCTGAATGGGGAGTTTGTGGCAAATCTAGCTGTGTTGTTATAGGTGACTGCCAGTTTATTGAGATTGCTTTTTGAAAGATTCGTATAAATGGGAGAGGCATAGAGTAGTGTGGAGATGAGATGGATGTGAGCAATAGTAGTTCTGGCTGTGGGGGTAAGGTAGGGTTTAATTCTGTAAAGGGTGCCTAGCGTTCTGTTAACTGATTTTATGGTGGTATCGATGTGTATCTCAAAGGTAAGGTTATGGTCTATTGTCACTCCTAAGAGTTTGGTGGTTGGTTTCGAAGATATTACAGTACCATTTTTGGATGTCACTTTAAGGTTTAATTGAGAGGACTTTATTGTAGGATTGAAGAGCAATAATTTTTTTTTTTTTTTTTTTTGGCGTTCAGGAGAATGTAGCGTTGTAGGAACCAATTTTCAACTTTATTGAATACATTCTGAGTAAGCGATTGGAGTTCTGGTAAGGAAGTAGCAGAGAAATTAGTGTAGAGTCATCTGCATATCGTATGCAGGTGGCTTGAGGAATTGTTAGATTTAGATCATTAATAAAAATGGAGAATAGGAGAGGACCTAAGATGGAGCCCTGAGGTGTACACCAAGGGAAGCAGGAAGGTGTGTGGAAAGTTCATTGTCCCAGAGCACAGCTTGTTGTCTGTTTTCTAAGTAGGACTTAAACCAGTGTAGTGCCTGTTTATCAAGTGAGAGAGATTTAAGTATATCCAAAGGAACATGATGGTTAACCATATCAAAGGCGTTTGAGAGGTCAATAAAGAGTACAGATGATAGGGAGTTATTACGATTGTTGATACAATCAGAAAAGGATAGAAGGGCAGAAGTTGTGCTGTGGGATGGTCTAAAGCCATGCTTGACAGTTGGCAAGTAAATTGTTGTGGAGAAGGTGGTCTAGTAGTTGTCGGTGGATACACTTCTCCATTATTTTATTTTATATGGAGAGAGTAGGGCTATAGGGCAAAGGTTAGAGACTTCAGTAGAGTCACCACCCTTATGAAGAGGAATGATATGGGAGATTTTCCAGATAGTTGGGATAGTTCCTTCGGTGATTGTTCTGTTTATAAGTATGGAGATGGGATAGGCTATGACTTTTGCTGATTTCTGTAGATATTCAGCTGGTAGGTCAGCTGAAGGGGTGCCTGGTGTAAGTCTTTGGAGAAAGGTGCAGATAAGAGATGTAGGCACAGGTTGTTGATAAAATGAGGGAGACAGGTTAGTGGTAACAGGGGGTAAAGAATTGGCTAGGGACTGGATTGCGTCAGTAAAGAAGGTATTGAAGGCATTAGCAATAAGTTTAGGATTGTCGTGGGTGGACCCTGTTGAGGTTGGTGTTTTGGAGTGGCCTGGATGTAAGAGCTTATTTATACCTGACCAGAACTTTTGTGGTTTGTGCTGGTGGGTTTGTTGGAATCAAAAGTAGAATTTTTTTTTTGTCAATAAGTACTGAAGTTTTAGTAGAGTTCCTCAGTTGCTTAAAATGTAGGTGATCTATTGGAATTTTAGTAGTTCTCCATTTGGCCCAAATTTTATTTCTTAATATGATGACAAGATACATGGAACATTATGGTGAGTACATAACTTCTTTTTTCTCATTATAAACTGGATATTATCTTCAGGAACAGGGCATTGTTTGGCTTTGTGGTGCTCAGGCATACCTTCCATGAGTGCCACCTAAGATTTACATAGCTTGGGACTCTGACCCATTGGTAAGGAAGAATGAAATGGGCAACATCAAATGTAGAAGTTACATACTCACCATAACCTGGCATCTGTGTTGTCCAATTTCATTCTTCCTCACATCCTATCTCCCAGCCTTAGCTGTTGAGAGCTATCTAGAGGAATTTAGGAACCCATAGCTTCCTGGTTTGAGCTCCAGGTTATGGTAATGCCATGTTGCTACCAATGTATCTTTGTAGATAACTGTCTATAGAGCAGCAAACTCGATCTAAGGAGTTATGGGAGAAGTGAGGCATTATAGGAAAGGGAGGAGCTCGTGGCTCGAATTATTCATCTTTTGAAGCAGCCAAGTCAGATCTGAGATTGGATCCTAGGACCCATCAGTGTGGAAGAATGAAATTGGACAACACAGATGCCAAGTTATGGTGAGTACATAACGTCTGATCTTTAGAATTTTAAATTGTCAGGTTTGTATGTTAGTTTATTCTGACTAATTGTGAAAGTCTGAGAAATTTTTTATTGCAGTTCCTTCCTATGAGGAAAAATCTGCTTTGTCAGCTTTAGTTTCTTCATTTTTCTCTGATCACTACTCATAGATAGGTACTAGGCTATTGGCCCTAGGGCCTATATAAGCCTAGCCAAAAAGGTACCCTGGCTTTCGCCACCCAAGAAAACTATTTTCCTGTGCCCCTGTCGAGCAGAGCCACAGAGGTGATCCCCGAGGTGAATTTCCTATTTCCCATCCAGTCATCAAGATTTTTCTTGGAGTGCTAATGAGCTTTGTTTGATATAGATAAGTAGTTTGTTCGAGTATGGGAAGTCTCTGGGACAGGAATCTATCCCTCCAGCATGTTCTGTTTATTTTAGTGACAAGGTTTAGGTCCCTAGAAAGTGTAGTTTGGAGGGATTGGGATTTCTTTAAGTGGAGCATGTCCAACAGTTCTGGGTTAGACATAGCTTTGTATGTTAGGCAGAGATCGCCTCTGAGTAGGCGATATGCGATGGAGTAAAGCTGGAGTTTTTTAGATGGTCTGCGTAGGGCATCTGTTTGAGGCCAGCAATCCAGTTTATGAGATATTTCTGCTGCCTTTTCAGTTGTAGATGTCTTGTGAGGTACATACCAAAAGGGGCGTTGTACTCTATAATGGGTCTAATGAGTGATGAGTAGAGGGGAACACAGACCTCTTTTTTTCCTGGATGAGAAACCTTTTGTGATGAGGTGTGCCACATAGAAGGATTTCATGACTAGTGTGGTGATATGATTATCAAAGGAGAGGCTACTTGTCCACCTATGTCCCAAGGTCTCTTATCACGCTTCCGGTGTCAAGTAGACTACCACCTATGTGGTAGCTCATGGGTACAGAGTTTTTACCAAAGGGGATGACTGTGCACTTTTTGGCATTGAGCTTGAGGCTCTGGCTTTAACACCAGGCATCTGTCTCAGTGAGGCCCATTTGTAGGATGTCCACATCGTTAGGAGTTTTGATTATGGCTCCTAGTTTGCAGTCATCTGCTAACTCCATTAACCAACGACCTTCTGTGTTAACCTGTACGTCAGAAAAGTAGATACCAAACAGGAGAGAACCCAGGACTGAATCCTGTGGTACTCCACTTGTCACTGGTCTGAAGTCAGATTTGGAGTCTGCTACTTTCACAGTGTGGGTTCTGTCGGTGAGCCAGTTGGCAACCCATCTTGTGACGTAGGGATTTACACCTAGTTTAGTGAGTTTATCTATAATTCCAGAGTGCGGGGATGGTGTCAAAAGCCATGGCGAGATCTAGATATAGGCTGTGTGAACCACCTTACCCTTGTCTATGACTTTTGTGACTGCTTCAAAGTAGTCTATCAGGTTTAGGAGATGTGATCTGCCTTTTACAAACCCAAACTGGGTTACTCCTTGTTTAAAGTGTTTGATTCTGTAGATGCTATATCAAGGGCTATTGCCACTATACTGTGTTGAGGACGTTTGCCCGGCTGCATTCTCAGAATCTCACAGATTTAAAAAATTACATTTTAATTTCTCCTTTAGGTACAGATTTAGTTTTTGGTCTCTCTGCTCAGTGGTAATCAAAAGTGTGGTGAAAAAGGGATAAGGTGATGCAGGTAGTCTGATTTTTTTTTATTCCTTCTCTACATTTTCCAAGGGATTTTTTGCTTTCTCGTCCAGTTTTGGCAAGAAACAAAATAAACATGATCAGCAAAGTAGTGGTAAGCAGCTTGTTCCCAAGTTTCAAATGTATGAGACCATGATTCTTCAAGCTTGAGCACTGTTCTGGACACAAGAGAAAACTGTGTTTGTGTATGAATTCATCTCCTTAATGTCATAGACTTCAACTGCACCTAGATAGAACTTTGCTTAATTGGATTTTGTCAGCCGTTAGCACATTTCTAGGCCAGAAAATTATAACAAATTGATAGTTTGTGAAAAAATTAGTTTCCTTCTGCAGCTTTAATTTTTAGAATTTTGGATTGTCAGGTTCATGTGAAAGTATGAGGAGTTTTATTTGCAGTCTTCTTCCTGTGAGGAAAAATCTGCTTGTGTAGTTTAGTTTCTTCATTTTTCTCAGGTAACTACTCATGGGTGACACAGTGGTGCAGCAGTTAGTGTTGGTGCCTCACAGCAAGAAGTTTTCAGGTTCGATTCTCAGCTGTTGTGCTTTCTGTGCAGAGTCCGGACGTCCTCTGTGCGTTTGCACGGGTTTCCTCTAGGTGTTCCTGTTTCCTCCCACATTATAAAAACATGTGTCCAGAGTGTTTCTCTCCAGGCCTCTGCTGAAAATCGGCTCTGTCCCAGTCGAACTTTCTCGGTAAACAAATGTTAAATAAATTTATTTATTTGACATTTGTTAACCAGGATAGTGCATGTGGGTCACATGACCCGTTTTCAGCAGAGGCTCGGAGAGAAAAGCTCCTTAGTTTTACGTATGACTAGGCAAATAATTAAAAAACTTACAATCAAAAATGTTTGACATATTAAATAAGACCTTATGTAAGACAGTGTTTGACAGGACTTTACAGTAATATAGTGCTACTACATCTTTGATAAGACTATACCATGATACAAGCTAGAACTGGGAAACAACATATACTGTTAAGATACATTTTTTGGATAGTAAGTAGGACGACAGGGCTAGAAAGGAGCACAGTTTCCAGTAGTTTAGTGATTGTTGGTGGTTTAATTTTGGTGAAGAAGTTTAGTGTGGTAAGAGGAGGTTTCAGGAGGGGAAGAAGGGGAAGAATAAATAAAATAAATTAGTGTGTATATGACTCTGTAGATGGTGCATCCAGCGCTGTTGCAACCGGTCCCATGTTGAGGAGATTTGCCTGGCTGTGATCTCAGAACCTCCCAAAATATGTGAAAAGAAAAAAGTAGATTTTATGTTCATCTTTAAGTAGAAACCAAAAACAATGGACCGAGAAGTAAGGACATCAGAATAACTTCCACTCATTACTGGCACCAAGGATCACAATAGTTAACTATTTCTGATCCTTGGTGCCAGTAAAGAGTGGAAGTTATTCCAGTGTCCTTACTTGTCGGTCCAGTGTTTTTGGTTGGTGGTTTTTATTTCTGGACTGTGCTTGTGTTTTGGGTATTCATCTTTAAGTAGACTTTTAGGTTTTTGACCCATTGTTGACCCCTTCTCTAAATTTTCCAAGGGATTTTCAAAGTCCTTGTCCATTTTTTGCAAGAAACAAAACTGTCTCGGCAAAATACCTGTTAAGCAACTATTTAAAAAACAAAGCAGGTATCCCGTAGAACAAAGGACAGTCAGGTAAGTCAGAATGACAATGTAAGGGATCCACCCCCATTCTGGCAGTCCCTTATCCCTTCCAGACAGTTGGAGTCTTCATTGCTTTGTCTTAAAATTTTCCATTTTACAATCTGTTGCCAAATGTAATTGTAAATGGAGCATTTCTCCCCGGGACTCCACTGAAAATGGGATTTGTGCCCAGTCGGATTTTCCCGGTAAACAAAAGTAATAAATAAAATAGTTTCAGACAGGTTCTGAGACTGATACAGCATGGTTCCAGATGACAGTGTGAAGAAATCCCTCATTACCAGGGAATTATTCCCATCCACCAGACACCCCCCCCCCTTTGTTACTCTCCTACAGTGAATGCTTTCTTGGGGGGGGGGGGTGATAGAAATAGTTCCTCATTCCCAGTTGGGAAGCATTGTTTTGTAACTGAAGAACATTTCTGGTGCCAAAGGAAAAAAATGTGTGGAGGCGAGTTTTGGAGCTTTCTTTCCTAAAGCAGTATGTGACGGTGCCTAAATTCAGGGTGCTTTCACTACGACCTGTTAGCCGTTCTTCCTCATTTCAGTTCTTTGGTAACCTTACATTTAAAAGAGGATTATCCCATTCCTATCTATCCACAGTTACCGTTTGGGATATCCATGGCACCAAGAGTGCTCAAAAAGGTGTCTCGCTGTAGTAATAGCTCATTGGAGGCTAAAAGGTGTGCACATTGTCTGTATCCAGGCAACTTGCTTATCTTTGCAGTCTTTTTTAAAGTACCACGAATCTTTCACTTGGGTGATAGATCTCCTATGCTAGTTGGGTTTCCATGACAACATTGAGTTTTTTTTTGACTCATTCACACAGGATTTTTTTCTTGGGGTTTCTGCTACACATTTTCATTTTTTTAGACATGAATAAATAGATCTATATTTAGATCTCTTCCGGGATTTTCCAGTCAGACTTCAGTCACTGCAAGGGGGGATACCTCTGAATTGTCTCTCTCATGGCATTTTTGATTCTCATGATATCTCTGGCAAGATTCCACATGAGAAAGATACACTGGTATCTGAAGTGTCTCTTGTCCTGTACTAATACCCATTAGCTTTTCAAATTCCAATGCTGGGATTTGTGAGAAAAGAAATCACTTGGTGGAGACAAAAAAATAACCGATTCCAGGTCTCCCCTTCTCTTTTTCTGCTGCAAAGCAGTCAGTCACCACAGATGCCCTCAACCTTTGTTCTGGGAGCGGTGTCAAGGGGGATAAAAGTACAAGGTGTCTGTGACAAAAAAGACTGACACACTTGAACAAAAAAGATGCTTGCTCTTGCAAAGGCACTCCACTCTCGTAATCACCTTTGGTCCCTAGAATCTGTCTTAAGCTGTTGTAGACAATCCCACAGTGATATGGTACATTTAAACAAGGAAGGGGGCAGGTCTTCCCCTGTGCCGACCAGCCATGTTATCTTGGGGTATAATTTTTACAGCACAACCTCCTCCTGCAGGCATCCTACATTTTGTCAGAGCAAAACTGTTATCTTCTATATTTTTATAACTGAATGTGTAAACCACTGGGCCTCCGCTGAAAACTGTCAGCTCTGTTTAGTTGGACCTCCCCGGTAAACGTAAAATAAACAAGTTGAGCAGGGCAATGGAAAACCTTCACAAAAGGAAACTAGATCAAGGAATCTTCCAAGATTTGATCCATCTGTGTGGAGTTCCTCAAACAAACCTTTTTGCCTTCTCTGTGAACAGTCGACTGGCATTCTGCTCTAGGACTCCATGCAAAAAGGCCTGGAAGACTGATGCTTTTTATTTTCCTTGGACAGGAATGTTCTTGTATGCTTTTCCACCCTTTCTGCAGATGTTCAGGGTATATCTGAAGATTGAGAAAGAATTCCCCAAGATCATCTTGGCGACTCCCTTTTGGCCCATATAAGCGGTTTGCCTTTTTTTGGATTTTCTGCAATTATCACAAGCTTCTTCAAAGACTTGATCTACTCTTACAAGTACAGACGTGTTTGATGCATCCCAGCCCCAAACAACTTCCAATGACTGCCTGGATGATACAATGATAATACCTTTTAGGCACCTGTTCACTGAGGACATGCATCAGGTACTAACTGAGGCAAGAATGCCTGTTACTAGAAAATCATATTAGTAAATGGAAAAGGTTTTCTAGTTGGTGCCAGATCTTTACCAGAATCCATTCCAGGCTAGTGTTTGTTTTTTAAAATGTTTGTACGAGTTACTTTCCTATGGCCCATCTTACTCCTCTTTCAAGGTTCTTTTTTTCAGTAAGTTCAGCATGTCTGCCCTTGGATCCTCTTCTTTAAAGACAGTCTCATGTCAGAATGTTCTTGAAAGGGGTTTTCCATACAAGGCCTCCAAGAAAACTGGTGGCCCCTCTTTGGGATCTTAATTTGGTGTTAGAGAAGCTAACACTTGTTCTAGTTGAATTAGCTCATCTGTCTGACTAGAGGTTTTTAAAAATAATTCTACTAGATGCTCTGACTACTAAAGGAGTGTATGCGAGTTGCAAGTTCTTAGGGTAGGTCAGCTTTATTTCATTTTCCACAGAGACAGGATTTCCCTGAGAACTAAGCCTTCTTTTATGCTTATAGTAGTATCCAAATTTGCTTTTAGCTAAACTGTCCATCTCCCTGTTCTTCCATGAACCAGAAATGTGGGAGAAAGATACTTCATACACTGGATGTCACCAGACAACTTGGGTGCTATCTTGACAGAAAGTCTTTCAGAACATCTGACCCATTGTTCATTTCTTGTGAAGGTAAGGGGACAACCTGCATCAAAGCGGACTGTTTCTATATGGTTGTCTCAGGCTGTTATTACCTGTTGTTCTCACCACAACAAAACTATTTCATGCAGGTCAAGGCCCACTGGACCAGGGCTTTATCTCCATCTATGGATTTTCAGAAAGAGTTAAGACTCAAAGTATTCTTGAAGCAGCAGCTTGGTCCAGTGTATACTTTTACAAAGCACTACAAGCTAGATTTGTTCTCCAGGTGTAGGTCAGGCTTTGCTAAGACCATTCTCCAGAGGCTACTGGACCCTTCTCCTGCCAGCACCTAGTTGTTCTAAGCTACGGTCATCTGCACATACAGCTGTGATGAATCTGAAGAGTGCAGTACACAGCTGTGCAAGTGAACTTACTATAACGGTAGAGGTTCGACTTAATGGTATCCACTCCCACCCTCCATACCCCTTGTTTTTTAGTGTGGTATTTATGCCAAGGTATGGATGTTTGTCCCGCCCAGAAGTGTCCTCGCAGGGCTCATCCTCTCTTTCAGTTGGTGTGAAAGCTGTGAAGGCCTTTGCACCTAAACCTATCTGTTTATTCCACTCACTTTGAGTTGATTTATCTGTTTGGGTGTGCGGAAGGTGCCCTGAAGCTTTGGAAGGTGACTGGCTGTTATAGCCTATGCATGATATAACCCCTGTATACTGCAGCAATGACCGTACAGACATCTACTGTTGTGGTATGTTTACCTACACAACTGTACTGCTCTCTTGGCTCATGGTAATCCTGAAACTTATGCCACCGCAGCCGGAGATTTTCTCCAGCTCAAAACACAAATATATTGGAGACTTTCAAGCACTTTTCCCTGCTTCATGTAGAACATAATGCACTGTAATTTGGTATTCCCGTTTCAGAAATAAATGATTTTCTTGACATGCCGATTCTTTTGAACAAGTTAAGCTAGCGAGGTTTCCAGCTTGGTACATTCATCCCATTTCTGAAGAAAGACATAATAATGCACTTTTGATATGATTATTCAACCTTTAGTTGTTGAAGGAACTGTAATGAATGAGACACATGCAGATTGTATGTGACCAGTTTTATCAGCTTTGCTTCAGCCTGTGCAACATATATGGCCTGTCAAACCCCATGTTTACTTAGAACTATTACATTATCTAAAGATACCACAACTCTGAAGGCTATGCACATCTGTTATAAGTAATAAACTTGATTGCAAATTGTTTCCTTAAATAAATAACCATGTACATGAAAACATTGAACATTTCAGGTTTGTATTTTTGTTTTATATCCTCTTATTTCAGATAGAGGAGAAGACAAGACTTCAAGAGGAGTTAGAGGAAGGGAAGGACAAAGCACGTCGCAGGTCTATAGGCAACATCAAATTCATCGGTGAGCTGTTCAAGCTGAAGATGCTGACAGAAGCAATCATGCATGACTGCGTAGTGAAACTGTTAAAGAACCACGATGAGGAATCATTAGAGTGTCTCTGCCGGTTGTTGACGACAATTGGCAAAGACCTTGACTTTGAGAAGGCAAAGGTGAGACTTAAAATATATACTATTTTTTGAATTTGAAAACCATAATTTGGTGTTCATTTATACCTGAAAGTTTGCCTTTGACAGTTGTGTTCATAAAGTTTGCTGCATATGCTGACTGAAGATCATATTTATAGTATGATAATAGTGAGGCATCTTTTTTCAGGACAAAGATGAGGCTCGTATTCTGAGGATACTGGGAGGTCAAAGCTGGCATTTTTACTTAACGAGTCTGAAGATTAATGAGTTCTGACAGATGATTTTATAGCAATTCTCTTTTTTGCCTGTGTGGAATCAGTTAAAATTTGCACTTGAAATTTTCTTTTAAAAATAAATAGTATGTCTGTTATGATGGTCCATTCAAAGAATAAGAGAACTTCATCTGGTAAGTGTATACAGGGACACCCCTCTGTCATCTGGTCATAGGGGTGATTTTCAGTGGCAAGTGCATGATGGCTATGAAGACCCATGTAATCCAGTCAAGTTGAACATGGTACAGCTGCTTGGAGCTGCTAGGTCTGGTCATCAGTCACATTAGGTGGATGTCTGACATACTTAGCACAAAGGATTTAGGGATCTGATCTGATAAGGAGCCGGTTCTCCTACCCAAGGTACAGGGTTTGATTTCTTCCATCTCCATTTGCCTTCTGTGTAACTGAGCAAGTTACTTAACCACACAGTGCTTCTGAGTTGACCTTGAAAAGGGATTTACCTGATTAACAAATATGTTAGAAAGATGCTAGTCAAGTAACAGGCAGGAGCTGGACTGATTAGTATGGACTCGACCCTGGCATTGGAAATTGGCTTTGATGTCTTGACAGTTACCTCAATGAGGTAGGATTGGCATATTTGTCAACGTCCTTACCTCACAAATACAAGGTGTTCAGGGTTTGATCCTAACATGTACAGGGAAATTTGTTAGGCTTAAAGTGGCTTACAAGGGCAGCTAGTTTAATACTTACCTATGAACCGATGCTTGGAAGGCTTCCATTTGAAATATTGGCACTTGAAATGCTGAGTGCAGAAAAAACAAAATAGAAAAAGACCAAAAACACAGGAGAAGAGTGACTCTTGAAAATCGCTTTTCTCCTTAAAAGTATTTTTTTCAAGGGGAGCAAGCCCCTCCCCACACCACTGGACATTTCAAATGGCTATCTGCTTGGAAAGTGAGCAAGTCCCTCCCCACACCACTGACATTTCAAATGGTTATCTGCTTGGAAAGAATAAGAGCTTGTTCATGAGGTTGAAAATCTCCAGTTAGGTGTAGTTGGATGACTATGTTTATAGAGTATTGGTTCTGGAACCAAACTTCGCAAAAAGGGGTTTTCTTCTCTGGAGCTTCCCCTTGGGGAGTGCAGGTATGTGGGGGAGCTGACATGCCCCTGCCTATATGCTGTGCAGTTGGTGTTTTTGCCAGTATATGAGGGGACTATCACAATGTAAACCTTAAATGTAGAAATCAAGTTCTTTGCATATGCACCCAAATAGCTGTTTAAGATTTTTAGGCCTTCTCAAAGCTATGGGAGGGCGCTTGACTGTAAACATTTGTTGAAAATAATTTGTTTGGAGTTTTCAACATTCATCTGGAGAATGATTGACATAAATGTAGGGGTATGTTTGAGAGGAATGGCTTGTTTGATCTAGCAGTTAGCAAACAGGATTAAGGCTGTGCACCGTCATTGAGCTGTTGCCTTTAGTCCAAAGTTCAAGTCCCTCAGCCTTTATTTAACCTGCAGTGTTACCCTGAGCAAATCACTTAACGAGCTCAGGCTCCCAGGCCTTTCCTGAAAAGGGACACTTGTGGGCAGTGGTCTTACCTGGTTACATGTTGAGTTTTTATTGGCCATCTTTGCTCCTTGTAGATTGTCCATAATGAAGACTGTGTTCAACCACGAGGCTGTGCTTATAATTATACTTGCTGCCAGAGTACCTTGGGCCAGAGTTTGGTGACCGACATTTTAACCATGTCTTCAGACATGAGGCAGTATGTTCTGTATGCACAGGTAAACAGTGATACTAAGCTGTCAGCTGATCTCCATGATAGAATGCTAAAGCATACGTAATGAGGGTATGGGTATATTGGGAATGCTGGCACATGATTCTGTGTGGAATAATTAGCTCCACCTTTGAAAGCGCTCTTCCCATATCCCAGAGGGACTTGAACATTTGGCATTCCAACAGACCCTGTTCAAAATCTGAGTAGCAGAGATATTAGTAAACAGCTTTAAATGAAGAGGTGGTCTTTATCAGAGACTAATTGATGGGACACCATTGACGACTGTAGGAAGTTGTAAAGGTAGAGGCATTTCTCTAAAGTGATAACATGGGGTGTTCATCATATTGATCGCTGTTACAGTAGCCTAAGATGTATGGATTATGTGTTGCCAAGGCTGTAACAGTTGGCCAACTTCCAGGGCTGCAGAGCACTTTTCCACACACACAAACTGTTAGACAGCTCGAGCTGAGCACAAAGATAGTTTTGGGGACTAAACCCTTCAGAGCTTTCCTGCCTCTGAAGAGAGCACTCCTGTGCTGGCTTTCGAGGATCAACAGTCAACTTGTACTGCTCCATTGCTGTGCAGATAAGATCCCTTTGCAGTAAAAACCTTCCACATTAAAGCTTTTTTTGTTTAAATGTACTTCCCTGGTTAAGAAGATTTTTTTAATCCTCTAGTACTTTGTTTATATGGACCATCATAAAACATAACTGTACTTTAAAACTGGAATTGCACTTTTTTTTTCCTGGCAGTTTAAAACATTGTTAAATTATTTTTGTCTGGAAAATGTTTGTTTTATTTTTGGGGGCTGGGAAAGTATTTTAAATGGCTTTGTTCTGTTTTTTTACTAGGAAAAGTGACTGTTTGGGACTTTTAATTCTACTGAATTTTGCTGTTTGGGTTCCATGGGAAAAAGGCACCATTTTTTGAATGATCTTGGAGAAATTACCAGTACCATGGTCAGTCCTCCTTCCAGCCACAAAAAGAAAGTTAAGCAAACAGCCTTTGCCACCACAGCTGGCTAGAAATTTGCCTCAACCATAGGTGGGCGATTCTGCCGTGGCCAAAGCTGGTTCCTCACACCTCTCACATTCTCTGCGGCTGTTGGGGTCCCCTCAATGCATAGGGAGAACCACTTTTTGTCTGTTCTGGGAGAAGGGGCAGGAAAGTCTTCCCTGTTTAGTTAAAATGTGCCCATCTTTGGGGAAGCTACTGCTGCCATTAAGTTTGTTGTCCCTCATTTTCCTCTCAGAAAAAGAAGAAAAAAGTGACTGCTCCTTCTCAAATTTCCGTGGACACGAGTAGTTTATTAAGTCTGGCTCAGGGTCTACTTCAGGCTGTTTGATCCTCCTCATAAGATGGTTTCTGGTAAAAGAAAGAGGGATAATTATTTTAAAAGAAAGAGGGATAATTATTTTAAAAGAAAGAGGGATAATTATTTTAAAAGAAAGAGGGATAATTATTTTCCTGAGAAGATTCAAGATTCTGAATCTGCTTATGAAGATGAAGCAACAGATGCAAGCTTTTCTCCTCAGCTTTATGATTCAGACTAACAGGAGAGTGTGGTATGTGGTTCTCCGTGTGGGGGATTCTGTTTCTCTGAGACTTGTTTCCAGAATGTGCCAGTGTTTTCAGTGGGAAAACACAGAGGTTTCTCATTTCCTCAGAAAACACTAATGAGCTGCTACAAATGGAATTTCCATAACTTTCTACCATCCCTCCTATGCTGTTAGCATTGGAGGATGTCCGTGCCTGCAGTTTCTCTGATAGCCTGCTGCCCCTAAAAAGGTTCCACATCCTTTCAACAGTCATCACAAACTTAACCAAGACGTTATAGCTTTAGTTAATCCTGTTGCTGCTAAACATTTAGTTGATTCCAATCCTTATTTTTCTGATAAGGATGTTAAAATAATTAAGTATGGGAGAAATGGATGCTTCTGTAACCTTGATTTTCAAAAATTTGAAATGTCAGGCTCATTTGTTGTTGTGAAGGTATGAGGAAAGTTTTGTCTGCAGCTTGTTCTTGTTGGGGAAAATCTGCTTTGAATGGTTTCATTTTATCCATTTCACAGGTCACAACTCATTGTTTAAAGTGTATATATGACTGATGATGCCTCTCCCAGGGCAGTGGCCACTGGTACTATATTGTGGAAGTTTACCTGGCAACATTCTCAGAACCCTCCCTGAAGTTAAAAATGAGATTGTAAATTCTCCTTTGGATAGACCATTAGTTTTTAAGGCCCTCTTTTGCAGAAGTTGTAAAAGCTGGTTCAGAGAATCTTACAAGGGATTCCGTAATATCTCATCTAATTTTGTTAAACAAAATAGTCATAGAAAAATGTTGGCAATCATACTTTTAAGAAACAATGACAAGGGAGTTCTAAAGAATGCAGACCTCTCCCCTCAAAACAAAGGGCAGTCAAGCAAGTCAGAATAGCTATTTAATGGACCATGCCCCCCAATCCTAGCAGTCCCTTATCCCTTCCAGCAAGTCTGACTCTCCATTTCTTTCTTTGGCAACAGCTAGCTTCAGACATATGGGTACTGAAAATTATTCATCAACATTACAGATGGCAGTGGGAGGAAATTACTCCCCTTTAAGGGAGTGTTTCCTCATCCTCCAGGCCAGATTCCTCTGTTTCTCTCTGTCATTCAACATATGTTGTCTCAGGGAGTAATAGATCCAGTTTCTCCTTCCCAGCTTGGGCTTTTATTCAGTGATGATTTTGGTGCTAAATAAAGAAAATGCCTGGAGATTAGTTTTGGATCTTTCCTTTCTTAACCCAGTTTGTGATATTGCCCAGGTTCAAAATGCTGTCACTACACAGCCTGTTACCCTTTCTTCCTCATTTAAGTTTTCTAGCTACACTAGATTTAAAAGATGCCTTTCACATCCCTATTCATCTGGACTTCAGGCATTTCTGTAAAGTTTTGTGTGTCTAGTTCACATTATCGGTTCTCTGCATTACTGTTTGGACTTCCAAGACTGAAACATGTCTAGCTCCAGTTCTAGCTCATTGCAGGCTGCAAGGTATCCATATTTGCCATGTTTAGATGACTTGCTTATCTTTGTAGTCTTTTTCAAGGTGTCGAGTCTGTCTGTTAGGAGAAAATCTCTTGAAGCTGGGGATTTCGAGAAGACATTCAGAATCTTTTTTTTTTACTCTGTCATACAGGATTGTGTTACTGGGGTGTCTACTAGACACCTCAGTTTGAAGAGTTTTTCTTCCACATGAGAAAAAAGTAGATCTGTTTCTTAGGTTTTCTGCTCAGACTTTGGTCAATGAGGGAATACCTCAAGAGTTTGGGTCTCATGACATGTATGAATCTCATGATACCCCTGGCAAGACTTCACATGAGAAGGATACAATGGTATCTGAAGTCTCTCTGATCCCAGCATCAGCACCATTTATCTTTTCAGATCATAGTACTAGGGTTTGTCAGAAGAGAAGTCACTTGGTGGAGACAACGGGTATCCTTAAATCATCAAAGTCACCCCTTCTTCATCCCTGCTCCAAAGCAGTCATTCACTACATCTGCTTCAGACTTTGCTTGGGGAGCTGTTTCAGTAGAGAGAAAAGTGCAGGAGCTGTGGGACACCAAGGCAGATGCAAGCACATAAATATCAAGAATATGCTTTACCTGAGCAACATACTCAATTCTCGGAATCACCTTTGGTCCCTGGGGACCTTTTCAGGTGGTTACAGTCAATACCACAGTGATGTGGTACATCAAGAGGGACCAGGTCATACCTCTTTGGTGACTAGCCATTGTTAGCTTGGGCTGTAGCTTCACAGCCAAGTCTCAGTCTGCAGGCACCCTGTACTCTGTCAAAGCAAAACTGTGTGGCAGACAAGCTGAGCAACACTAGGACAGACTCTTATGAATGGAAACTAGATGAGGGGTCTTCCCATATTTGATCCATTTGTGAGGAGTTTCTCAAGAAGACCTGCTTGCCTCCACTCTGAACAATCAGTTTGCAAAATTCTGTTCCAGGACTCCAAGCAAGAAGGCCTTGGAAGATGGATGCTTTTTATTTGCCTTTCCACTAATATCCAGGGTACTTCTGAAGATTCAGAAAGAATCCCTCTAAGGATCATTGTGGTGACTCCCTTCTGGCCCAGGCAACCATGGTTATCCCTTCTTTTTGGAAAGACCATGGGCAGTTACCACAAGTTTCACACAGAATGGATTTACTCAAACAAGAACAGAGGTATTTGTACCCTGACATCAGTCATCTTCAGTTGAATGCCTGAATGATAGTTTTAATTCCTTTCAGGCATCTGTTTTCTGATGATATGCAGTGGGTACTAATAGAGGCAAGAATGTCTGCTACTAGAAAAATTTATATTGGGAAATAGAAAAGGTTTTCTAGTTAGTGTCAACAGCATAACCAGCACCCATTCAGGGCTAGTTGTTTTCTGGTTTTACAATATCTGTGTGAGTTGCTGTATTTTAATATGGCGTTTCTTATTTCTCTATCAATTATACTGATTGCTTTGGCCTCTGCAAGAAGGGTATCTGAGTTTGCAAGCTCTTATGGTGAGTAAACTCTACCTTATTTTCCACAAGGACAGGGTTTCTTTGAGAAGTAATCCTTTTATGCCTAAATGGCATCCAAGTTTACTTTAAGCCAAACTATAATCTCTCTCTTTTTTTCTACACATAAACTGAGGCTGAGAGAATACACCATACCTTCCATCCATCCATCCACAACCCCTTTTCCTATTTTTGCACATGGAGTCATGGTGGCACTTCAACAGTGAGAATCGACTAGAGCCAATGTTTACACCACCAGGTGACTACCCTGCTGTGGTAGTTATTCCACACCACACACTCACATGTATGCTCACACCTGTGACCAATTTAGTGTGTCCAATCCACCTATTGCATGTCTTTGAAATGTGGGTGGAAACCGAAGTACCTGGAGGAGACCCATGTGAACACAGGGAGGACATGCCTCCACACAGAAGGCACCCCAGCCAAGAATCAAACCATGGAACCTCTTGCTGTGAGGCGAAATCACTATCCACTGTGTTACCCTCTCCATACCTTGGATGACCACAGACAGCTCAGGTACTATCTTGACAGAAGTAAATCTTTTAGATCATCAGATAAATTTTTCATTTCTTGTGAAGGTAAGAAGAGGAAACCTGTGTCAAAATGAACTATTTCCAAATGGTTGATTAAGGCTATTACCTTTTGTTACACTCACCATGACAGATTTTTTTCCAGGCAGGGTCAACACCCACTCTACAAGGACCTTGGCTGCTTCTGTGGAGTTTTGGAAAGGGTTGGATCCTAGCTGCTACTTGGTCCTCTGTACATACTTTTACAAAGCAGTATAAGCTAGATTCCTTCTCTAGGTCTAGATAATGCTTTCCTAGGACAGTGCTTCAGGGCTCCTGGACCCTTCTGCTTCATCCTGCCAAATACAGTTAACTAAAGTGATCTACCTATGTAACTGTAGTTACTGTAGCATTGATCAGTATGAAGAACATAGTACAGTTGTGTAAACTGAGCTTACCATAATGATAGATGTTTGAGTGGTCACTGCTGGAGTAGCTGCTCCCTCTGTCCATCCCCCTTTTTTTTTTGTGCTTCTGTTTTTTACGCCAGGGTATGGACATTTATTTTTTTGTTATTCCTAGCCTTGTGCTTTCATTGCTCAGCACCCTGCTGTCTGCTGGCAGGAAAGCTCTGTAGGCCTTCATAGCCACACTTGTCTTTTAGTCAGCTGAGCTGGAGCTGTTTCACAGTTTGGGCACGTGGAAGGTACCCTGAAACTTTGGAAGCTGGTCAGCTGTTATACAACCCATATAGTGCATGCTACTGCAGCAGTGATCATTTCAACATGTACTATTTTATGTTTACTTACCCAGCTGTGCTTTCTCAAAATGTCACTGTTAAGCTTGCTAGTACAATTCAATTGTGTGTGGCGTGGTTTTTTTTCGTAATGTTCTTTGGTGGTTTTGTGGCAGCAGTGATGCTGAGAAAGATAATGAAATGACTGCAAAAGCTGATTGAACATTTGCATTAAGTTGTTTCTTAACCCTCGTTCCACTGCAAGGTTCCCCAGGTTGTTTTGAGGTGCTAGAAAAACTGACTCACCAGATATCAGTACGGGTATGTAGTTACAGTGAAATTATTTCAGGTGCATCATCAGTGTTTTTTTTCACAGATATGTATAGTTTACTGGGTAGAATTGTATCTTGTTAAATATTGGCACTGTTTTGTGTCCTTTATTTGAATTTTATGTTTTTATTGCAGCCACGCATGGACCAGTATTTTAATCAGATGGAGAAAATAGTAAAAGAAAGAAAAACCTCTTCTAGAATCAGATTCATGCTCCAGGACGTTATAGATCTGAGGATGGTATGTACTGTTTGTCTTTTCAGTATACTTTAGCAATTTGGTTCTTAAGATTGATTTCGCTAACTTTACTGAGTGCAGTCCCTTTGCAGTTGATATTCATTTCTTTTCTTTATTAGAGTAATATCTTAATGTCATGTAATTTGTGCATAAAAAAGGGCAGCCATGATTTTTAATGATTTAGGGTCTTTATAAGAGTTTTTGTCTCCAAAACATTCCCAACATTTTTGTGATTTCCTGCAAGTTCATTCATTAAATGTATGAAAGTTTTAACACTAGTTCTAAATGAATGCAATTGACACACTTCCAGAGACTTGGTGATTCTTTTGAAATGGTTTTAGGAGCTGTTGCTGTTTATTAGCTGTTGGGATTCTATCCATTGTTCTTAGATGGGCACAGTTCTGGATTTTTTTTTTTATTTTGTTTTCTTTACCTCTTAGAAGTGTATATTGTTGGTGTCAGGTGTTGGGCCAGGGTTTGCAAAGGCCGTTTGTGCAACTTGCACACTTTGAATCTTGATTTCAGTATTTTTGGGAAAATTTTTATGTTGAAATGCAGAACTGTGTTGCTTTGGTCATCTGAGCCCAAGCAAGGATACCTAGAGGCACTGTTGTACTGCCTGTGAAAGGCACATGCTATGAACAACTATCACAGGTGCCAGCTGTTTAAACCAGCCACCTGAAGAAGGCACAAGAAGCTTGAGGTCTGCCACACTGCAAGGAATTTGGTAGAATTGGATGGTGGCATTGCAAGGACCTTATTCAGAATCCACAGCTGGGGAAAGACATTTGGCTAAATAGTTGGTGTCATCTCAGCGGGATGTAGCATCTGTCAGCATCTGATGGGATGCAAAGGCGGGCCTGCACCTGTCAGTGAATTGGCTCCCTACAAACAGAATTTCCATTCCTTTAGGAGACTTTACCACTCAATCTGGAGTACCTATGCCTCAAATGTAGGATATGACTTCTCACTTCTGTGAATTTGTGCAGAGCTGATATAGCTAAATTCTCCTGGCTGAGTTGGATGCTATTACCTACCATCTGGTATTTCATACTGATAAGTTTATTTTTTTCAACTCGATTTGCACTGTGCTGTATTTATGTATTTGCTTTATTTTTTAAATATTTGCATTTTCTCTGTCCTGTTGTCTGCACTGTTTGTCTTTCCCACTCTCCCTCCCAAGTGTGGCTGTAGTCTTAAACTTGGTGGCCTTGGAATTGCCTGCCCCCTCTGTAAATCTGATTTTGGTCACTGCTCCCAGTCCAATCTCATTTGATCACTCGACGTAGTGCAGTGAGGTCATTTAGGTAGGAATAGCCCCTTACTATTTTGACTTTGAACACTTGTCCCTGCCCTATCTCATCAGCTCAGCGTACTAAGAGAGCGAGCATTTGTGAAGGACAACCCCCTTAGTTCCCTAATCTTGAACTATCTTCTTTTTCCTCCCTCCCCACCTAAAAAAAATACACTTTATTCAGCTGCTTTTTCTGTAATTGTATGTATGCTTTTAAGTGTTCAAGTGTTTTTATTCTGCTGCATTTTTTTAATGCTTGTTAGTCGCCTAATTAAATTTATCTGTTCTAAGCATTTTTAGCTTTGGTCTTCGCATTTGTACTTCAGGCCAGTTACTTTACATTTAAGAAGGTTCTTGTGGTCTACACTCTTGTGGACAAACCCTTATGAATGCCCCTTCTCCATAAGTACGCGCAAGCATTCGGAACGCTATGTCTGGACAATTCCCATCACTTGCTCCTGGCAACCTGGTTGACATGGGCATACTGAGACAGTGTAGCAACTGCCTCATGTTTAGTGACAACCCTCTTCTCCTAGCACATAATTCTTCCACCACCGAGAAATTCATGTACATCAGTAACATTGAATCCATGCTCTCTCGCACCACAGTCAGTAATCCTGACAAAGTGGAGGTTGCCAGCACAAACACCAAACCACTCACATCACAAAACCAAGCACAACGCATGAACACCTATGCAAAGCTCCTCAATAAAAACTTACCCAATCAGCAGAGACCTGCAAAACACACTCAAACATTCCACACACAGCACCAAACACATCACACACAACACACCACTGTCTCACAAACACAGCCCATAAGGCAAAACAGTAAATTATCACAGCCCAGATGACAACAATAAACCAGGTACACTAGTTATTGGTGACTCGATTGTGCGACACACTGATGTACCCGTCACCAGGCTCGACAAGAAGGTTACAGACAGTTGCCAGAATCCAGCACATCACGCAAGCAGTTAAGTCTCTGCACAAATAGTGCGACTCTGTCATTGTACATGTTGGTATGAATGACTTGAGACATACCTCCCTGGACTATCTGAAGAGAGACATGATTGAACTCTGAGTAAGTGTTCCAGGCAAGTATGACCCTAACCCTAAGCAGCATCTTACCTTCACTGAGAATGATACCACATTACCAACAAAAAAATTATTGACTTCAACAGTTGGCTTAGTTGCTGGTGTCATTCCAAGGGGATCCAGTATCTGCTTGGGATGACATGGTCAACAGGCCTTAATACTTTGCCAGAGATGGCCTTCACCTGTCACCACTGGGTTTCCGGATACTGACCAAGGCTCTTGCCTCACCCATTGTGCCTTTTTTAGGCAATGTTCCAAAGACAAACCTTCCAACTTAAAAGATCTGTCAAAACACAAATTGAAGGTCAGGTTGCTCAACACTAGGAGCCTTAACCTGAAAATGGACTCACTGGAGGCCCTCCTTGCACTGGAAGATGCTGATTTCTGTGCGGTCACAGAAACTTGGTTCAGGGCTGTAGAGAGCACCCCTGGTGTACCAGGTTATACCTCATTCCACATATTCCGACCCCAAAATGAGGTCGGGAAAACTAAGGGTGGTGGTGTCTCTGTTTTCATTAAGGACAGGCACGCCTCCACACTGGTTTGCCCGCATGGCGCACTGGAACTATTCCAGGTACAAGTGACAGTTGGCAAGACACCCATTCAAGTTATAGCTAGCTATTGACCCCCCTCCATGACTCAGGACACCCACTCCTCTTACCCAGATCTGCTTGACTTCATCTAGGTACCCTCTAGCACCCTGATCCTTGGTGACTTCAACTATCCTACCATAGTCTGGGTGAACTATTCTTGCACTAATGCACTTGCTCAATGATTCCTTGACTTCATCAGTTCTAATGCACCAGTCCAGCTCGTCTCATCCCCCATAAGAGGAGATAACATTCTGGACATGGTTCTTAACCAACATGGGTGACTGATACACCACTCCCATAGAATGTTCTTCCTTGGTGATATCACATCATTGGATTGTCTCATTCAAGTTTCTCACTCACCCCCCGACCATAATTAAGCTAATAAAACTTCTCAAAAACTGACTACAATCTCCTAAGGGAGGGTATCTGTGGCTTCACATTACCGCCCCCCCCCCCCAGAGGATACAGACAACTATGCTTAACATTACACCAGTGCAGTATACAAGCATCTGTACAACTGCATGGACTCCGCCATACCCAATAGAACTAAAACCTGCTCCTCAAGGAAATGCAAACATGTTTGGTGGACAACAGGCTTTAGAACAAAAGGAAGAAGCTGTTGTCCAAGGGTAAAAGGGAACAAATTCCAAATTAGCAAAACCCCCTCCTTAGCCTCAACAAGCAAATTTGATCACTAGCGATAGCCTCCAAGGCAAATTATGAATTGAAACTAGCCTCCATAACAAAGGGAAATCATAAAGTCATCTTCAGTTACGTCAGGAATCTCTGTGGCAAAGCCCATTTTTGTTCCTTCTGAACTAGTACTTAACAGTATCACTTACACTTATCCTTTTGACTTGGCCAACCTGCTAGCAGATAAGTTCAGTGCAACCCCCCCCCCCCCAAAAGGCCCTTTTGACACCCCTGATACTTGTCCCACATCTCCATAGATCAAGATTTACAGGCCCTATCTAAGGCAAAGAACACAGCTTCCATGAGACCTGATAGTATCTCAAGATGTATGCTGCACCATCTCCAGCAAGAACTGTCTTCTCCATTGAGCACCCTATTCAACCACAGCCTAAGTACTGGCTTCATTCCAGCAGAGTGGAGAACTGCCATTGTCATCCGCATGCACAAAAGTGGTGCCACTACTGACCCTGGAAACTATCGCCCCATTAGCTTGACAAGTCTGATCTGTAAAGCCATGGAGCATATTATTATGGATCTCATAAACAAGGACGTAGGCAGTCTCCAAGCACTTGATCCCACCCAGTTCGATTCATCAAGGGCAGATCTTGCCTGTTGAACCTAGCTGACTTTTCTGAGACTGTCACCAAGGCCCTGGATGAGGGAAAGTCCGTACATACAGCTTACCTTATAGGTTCATAGATAGTAATAGTACTAGGCTAACTGCCCTTGCGAGCCATTTTAAGCCTAGCCAGTCATCCCTTGGGAGACTTGAACCCTCCACCTTGTGTTTCTAAGGTAAACACCTTAACCATTAGGCCACCCTCCCAACCCATTGACTTGTCCAAGGCCTTTGACACAATATCCCACATGGGCATCATCGAAAAGCTAACACAACTTGCAGTAAATCCCTATCTCATCAGGAGGGTGGCCAACTGGCTCACTGACAGGACCTTCAAAGTCAAAATAGACATCTTCACCTCCGATAGCACACCTGTCACTAGTGGAGTTCCCCAGGGATCTGTCCTGGGACCCCTACTGTTTGGCATCTATTTCTCAGAGGCCCAGGCAAAGACAAAGGGCCTGCGGCTGACCAGGTTTGCAGACAACTGTAAGTTGGGTACCGTCTTTGACTCCCCAAATGATGTTAACATACTGCAAGAGGATCTTACAACTAATGGCTGCTGCCAAACTCATACCATTCGGTAAAAACATGATCCCTGTTGATTTCCATGTTAGCAGTAATCTCCTAAGCACACAACCTGTGGTGAGAGACTTGGGCACTTAGGATGTAGTGGCAGTGGTCAGAAAAGCCTTTTACTTCATCTCATAAGTAAAGGGATTGCATCCAGAAAAAAAGAGGTTATTACCTCTCAGTACTCCTCCCTCATTAAACCAATAATTGAGTATAATGCCCCATTTGGGGATGTACCTCTCAAAACATCTGCACCAACTGTAAATGCCACTGAAATACTTCAGAAAGAGAATCCATGGCCTCCAGCACCTGTCCTATGCAGACAGGCTCAAATCACTATCACTTTACTCGGTATCATACAGATTGATCAGGGGTGACCTGTGTTTTGCCTACAAGGCAATCTCTGTCCCTGCCCTACTAGAGATGCTCCATATCCATAAGTCTAATTCTTCACGCACTGCCCACTCAAAAGGCCTGAATCTAATATGCAACATCAACAAAACCTGCTGGAGAGACAGATTGGTTTCCCAGAGGCTGTCCCGTCTCTTGAATAGACTTCCCATACACCAAACAGAGCACCTCGCTGACCCTCTAAGTGCAGCCTTGATTAGTGGATGGGAAACCACAAATTTGTCCCAGGGGTTCCACCTGTGTCCCTCATTGACATGGGCGGCAGGTGCTGACTGAGGTTTCTTTTTGGGGATAAACTCTTGGCTAGGCTTGGAAGGTCCCCAGGGCCCATTAGCCTAGTAACCTCCAATGATCCTATGCTAGAAAGTTCTTCAATTTAATAAAAACTGCCCGGACCAGATTAACAGACCTCCTAAAGGACAATATTCTTGGCCTGGTCCTTAAGAATATAGCCTCGTCTTGTACTTATTCCCATGGTTTCTCGAGCTGTGGTTAAGTCAGCTCATAAACTAGTTGTCTTCACTAACCAAATCTCTATAAAGCCCCTGAAACCAGTATCTCAGAATTCAAGATTTCAGACCTAATTCACATTGACATTTAAAAATTTGCTTATATCAGCATCACCACAGATGTTGCCATGGCACATAGCTTCACAAATAATTGTATACCCACTATTATTTAAAGAGAACTGGCAGTGCCAACGGTGTATAAATAAGTGTAAATTTAAAAACAAACCAATACTGGTAGTTCACCAACATAAACACTGTAGTAAAGGAGAAAAAAACACTGTAGATCAAAAGACCCTCATATCTGTGATGTCCGAAAACTGTCTAAAACCTTGAAAAATACTATTACGACTACTAAAATAGCATATGAACTTAGATTAGCATCTAAAGCGAAGTACAATAGCCGATCCTGTGTTAGGGAACTAAGAAATAACACCGTGAAGACACCTTCACATACAAAATAATAATGTCGATGTAATGCTGGGCAAGTCCAAAGCAATATTTAGTAAAAACAATACAAAAATTTATTTAAATTCCATCAACACAAACCAACACTTTCATCACATTCCTTGGGACTTTCTCAGAGCTGCTAAATAATGTTGTCATTTCCTTTTATGCTTAAAAAGTAAATTGAATAACTGAACAAACAGATGCCTAGGTAAAATATATTATGACATTAGTATCAGGACCTCAGTGCTAAGAACCCTCAGTCGAAACCCAAAATACAAAGTATAAAACACATTGCTGAAGAAATAAAACACGTCGCTATAAAAGTGAAAAATGACAAATAATAAAATCCTGCAACCATCTTTTTAATAACATCATAGTTTGGTGGCCTTAAGTTTTAATATAAGTGTAATCTATATAAATTCATTGAGCCTTGGTGGGAGGTCAAACTTACAGCAATCAAATCCTGGCCTTGCAAGTGAATGGTTATAAATGGCACTGTTTGTTTTGGGTAGATATATTGTATACATATTCATGCACCCTCTTAACTGAGGGGGCTTTCTGTCTTCTAATTATAAAATGAAGAGCATTGGGTGCGCTTTTCAATCCAAACCACACCTTTGGTTAAGCAGTTACCTCTTAATAACCTATGGTGGTGTACCCAGTATTGTCTAAAGTCAATACATCCCCCTCAAAAATGTATGGACATTGCTTACAGTTTCCCCACACTTGGTGGTACCATATTTCAGCTCTACCATCCTAGGTTTACTGCAACTATTCAAAAATTTTTTGAGGTTTCTGAAAGTTTTGTAAACAAAACTTGGTTCTTTCCTCATCATACCCAGTATGGACAGATTGGTTTTCAAAATTGCCAATTTTCTATTAATAATATCCCTGACCTTGTCAGACTCTTAAATTGCACACTCCTCTCACTCTCAAAATTCGATTGCAGCAGTGGAGCATTTTTTATAAACCTTTCTTGGGAACACTATTGAAAAGGAATGTGTGTAACAAGGTGCAATTTTTGAGGGGGATGCATTGACTTTAGGCAATATTGGGCACACCACCCATAGTTTGTTGAGAGGGAATTGCTTAACCGAAGGTGTGGTTTATACAGCAAAGTGTATCTAGTGCTCTTCATTTTATATTGGGAAGACAGACTCCTCAGGAGGAGAATGTTTAAACATGCATATGATATAGTTACCCAAAATGCAAACAGTGCCCTTTATAAACATTTAGCTGTATGTTCAAAATTTCATCGCTTTAGGTTTGCAGTAATTGAAAGGGTTTTATTTCTCCCCACATGGAGGGAATGGGAGTTAAGATTGGAACATCAGTAGTATGGCAGCTAAGAACAAATGGAAGTTTCCCGCTAAGGGCTCAATGAATTTATATCAGATTAAAACTTAAGGCCGCCAAACTATGATCATTAAAAAGATGGTTGCAGGATTTTATGATTCGTCATTTTTCACTTTTATAGTGACGTGTTTTATTTCTTCAGTGATGCGTTTTATACTTTGTATTGTCATTTCAACTGATGATTTTTAACACTGAGTATTTATTAATTTATTTGGCATTTGTTTACTGGGAAAGTCCGACTGGGTCACGAGGTACCCATTTTCATTGCAGGCCAAGAGAGAGAGAAACAGGTTAACAAATTGAAAAATGTAGACAGACACAAAAAGTCATAACATTCAAGCACAAATATGAAAACAAAAATTTGACAAACTGCATATTAGTTTGTCAGAATAAAAACTCACCAGACAATAAAGTCATAGTGTTCGAGCATAAATTATATGGAAAGCCTGTTAATAGCAAGATGCAGCATTATTTACATAATAGATGATTATCAAAATGATTATTAACATTCTAGAGGTCATGAAATATGGTAAATTATGTTAGGTGTAGGATAATATGAGCAGAGTAGTGTAGGGTGTGATAGAGGGGATACTAGGAATAAATGTGGAAAAGGTACGAGTGTAACCTCGGGGAGTATGTGTAGAGGAAGGGAGAGATCCTGATACCAACATCATATGTTTTACCTAATCACCTGATTGTTTAGTTATTCAATTTACTTAACAAAGGGTTTGAATTTTAAGTATAAAAAGAAATTACATCATCATTTGATAGATCTGAGGAAGTGCCAAGGTATGGGATGAAAGCACTATAAACTATGGTTAGTGTTCCTATAATCATAGGAGGTTACTAGGCTGTTGACCTATTCATCTGTTGGGTTATGTCATAATGTACAGTTATGCCAGCTGAGTTCAACCTTTTTGTATTCAGTAACGTTTTCCTATTATGCTTTAAATCTATGAAATCTGTTGACCTTTAATACGTGCCGGTGTGTTCCTACTGTGTTGTACCTTCTGAAATGATGGATCTACATCCTTTTGCTCTCTCTGAATATTATTGTACTATTATTTTTGTGGAGCTTTTCTCTGAAAATGGAAATCTATCCAGTCGGAGTATCCTGGTCAACAAATGTGTGTGTCTTTCAGCTTTTCCCGGTTAGGGGTCACCACAGCGGAACTCCGGTCCGCTAATGATTTTTTTTTTTTTACGTGCCGAGTTGCCGGCCCTGACGCACAACCTTCAAGGAAGTTACGCCCGTTCACGCATGTCTCCACACAGAAGACGCTCTGGCTGAGAAACGAACAAGACACCGTCTTGCTGTGAGGCGACAACACTACCGCAGCACCATCACCGCGGGTACATCCCAGTCAACAAATGTAAAAAAAAAACACATACATTTCAAGCCTGGCCTTTTCATCCCAATGTAATACCATAGGTATTCCTGTCAATACCAAGCTGAACTTTTCTCCCCTCCCTACTCTCTCTCTACTGTCCTCTTTCGCTACATCTTTACTGCTGCTTGAACTTGAGATGAGTATGAGAATTCATACATTACCTAACAAGCATTATTGACTCGCTGTTCCATCATATATTATGCCTTATTCTATGACTCTGAAAATTCTACTGACTCTAATGACTTTTGTTACCAAGTGTAACACTGATGATGTATGTCGTGATTTATGCAAGCTTTGTCAGTGATATGTTATTTTATGGGACCATTTCTCTAACAATTTTTGTAATGTTTTAATAATGCTGTTATGCTGATTTTATGTGGAACTTTTCTTCTCTGGTCTCTGCTGAAAATGGGCAACTTGCCCAGTCGTACTTCCCTGGCAAACAAATGTTAAATAAAGTACCCATGATTGTGTTTTGAATGACTGCCTATGTCCAGGAGGGTTGTGGGTGCTATCCCCCATAAGAATTTATGGGGCCCCATCCACTCATTCAGGTTCCTTTTGAACAGTGTCATAGGTGCTCTGTTTAACATGAATTGGCAGCCTATTCCAAAGATACTGCAGTCGCTGGGAGACAAATCTGCCCCTCAAGCACGTCCTGTTCAAGGCGTTGGTGGAACTTGCATAATTTTTTTTTAACTATTTGTTTGGACTTTGTACAGTATTACATCAATGTTATTTCATATGCAAAGCTGTCTTTACTGTATTAACTCCAGTCTTCGGCTCACTACTCAAATTATTTGGTTATCAAATTATCAAATTATTTGTGATTAGTGTGCCCTCTTGTTTTGGAACCAAGAAATATCCTACAGTGTTCTGTGGAACTACCACCCCAGACCCAGTATACATTGCTGATATAATAGCAAAAAAATCAGTGTAAATTTTACCCCAGAAACCACTACTAAAAGCCTGTCTGTTCAAGGATTTCTAAGACACCCCCATACCACTAAAGAACATGTAGTGAATGTACTGTCCAAGACTAAAGATACTTTATGCATGGGACCTGACAGTGTACCTGGCTGCTTAATTACCAACAGTAAACAAGCCCTGACAGAGCCACTCCTTAAAATGTTTAACTCAAGTCTGGATACGGGCTTTGTCACTGAGGTTTGGCACGCAGCAGTAATGATGCCACTTCAGAAGGCTTAACCCCCAAGCCATGGAACACACAACTGACCTACTGTACTATTAAAAATTTCATCAGGCTAGACACCATTATAGTTTGACATTGTCAGAGGTAGATCTTGGCTAATGAATCTGGTTAACTTCTTTGAAAGGGTAACACAGGCTGTTGATTGTAGCTCTGCTGTCCACACAGCGCACCTTGTGACCAAGGTGTTTGACTCCATCCCCCATGCTAACATAGTAAGCTTCATGCATTACAAATAGATGGCTGTTTAATAAGATGGAAAACAAATTGGCTGAAAGATGGAACAAACATGGCATGGTTAGCAGGTGCCTTATCAGGGAAGTGTGAAAATGACCACTGGTGTCCAACAGGGCTCAGTGTTAGAACCTGTCTTCAGCATTTTTCTGAGTGGGAGGGTGGCCCCCCCAAACACACGGTGCAGGGTTTGTCTCTCACAAGGGATAATTGGCTAGGTTTAAAATGGCTCACAAGGGCAGTTAGCTTAGTACTAACCTATGAACCTATGAATCTGTAGACCATGATAAGACAGCTAGCTAAGTTTTCAGATGATTGTAAATTGCAAGTCATTGTCAAGTCCCCTCTAATGCCAAAGCCATTCATCAACTTGAACTTTTAAATACCTGGTAAACTAAAAGTGAACTTAAATTAAATGCTAAAAAGTGCAGTTTTTATCACATTTGGTAAAAAGAAAAGTGACCCTCCCCTCAGTGTACAACACAGGCATCAGCCTACACCAGAATGAAAATGGTGTTCAAGACCTTGGAACTAGGGTTGAAAATTCCCCTCTCCTTTGGTCGTCATGTAACAGTAGGCAGAAGGCCCTACTTAGAATAGCTAATTGCCAAAGGAATACATGCCAGATCTAGAGAGGCCACTGTTCTCTGTGTTCAGCATTGATTAGGCTAATTATCGTATACAATGCTCACTTCAGGCTGTATCTCGCTAGATGTGTCATACCACTTGAAAGACCCCCCAGAGGATCCTGACTAAGATAACTGGCTTAACATCCCTAAACTACCCAAAATGATGAAGTATTCTCTCTCTCTGTTTGGTGTCTTATAGATTTCTGAGGAGAGATCTATGCCTTGCTTTCATGCAGTTTGGATTCCTGAGGAGAGATCTCTGCCTTGCTTTCATGCAGTTTGGATTTCTGAGGAGAGATCTATGCCTTGCTTTCATGCAGTTTGGGACCTGGCCATCCTAGCTCTCCTTTATCCCCACAAGTCATACTTCCACACCAGAGCAAAGGGAGTTAAATTCATCAGCAAATAAGTAAAACGTGATGACAAGATAGGTTCATTATACTGCACCCTCCCTACTTCGGGAATCGACTCCTGCGGCATATCAAGCAGTATAATGCCCTTTCTTCCTTCACATGGGAATTGGATTGAGTTAGTATTCACAAAGTCACCCCAGGCTTGACTGGTATACCTCTCATTGAAAATGGAAGTAATGTCCAAGGGGGTGGGTACTGGCAAGTGTAAGTGGTTGCAAGACTCTATTGACTTGTAATTTCCTGTGATTCTTGTACAAACTCCTGCAAGTCCTGATGTGCCATTTGAAGCTGCAGGATCTTACATGCATTAAATCTGTGTGCATTTGCCATGTGGTGCGACTTATCCTCATGACAATGCCTACTTAGCAGTGCATGCTTTTGTGTCCATTTGAGGCTGTGCATTGCTGTCGCACTGCTTTTCATCTTCAGCATGTACCGAACTAAGAACTTAGGGCTTTGTCATTAACTTGCCTCGTGTTCTACGTGAGCTCAGACCATCCCTTGCTGGAATGGGGGTGGGAAATCTTCCTCTGTGTACCCCAGAAAGGGGATACTAGTATGCAGACCAGGATAATGAGATCAATCCCTGTTGTGACTTCCATGAAACAGATGCTTATGAGGTTCTGTATACACTGACTTTTAGTCCCTTGGACTTTCTCAGAAAGAGCAGTACAGTTTTTTGGGGAGAAGAATGGAGCATTTGGTTACCTTTCCATGCAGTATTCCTTGAAGGGATGTTTATGAATTGTGGGAGCATCTGGATTCAGCTCCTAGGATGCCTAAGAATGCAGATGCATCTAAAGACACCTCACATCTTGACAAAGCATCTCAGGGCAGAGCTCCCTCTGATCTTTGTCATCTACAAATACCCAACACAGTAGTGTGAGATCCTGACAAAGCGTCTATGGGCAGAGTTCTCTCTGATCTTTTTACTCTGGCTTGCGTTCTGGGGAATACAGCACATTTTTCTCCTTGCCACCCAATTTTTGGACTGGGCGAGCCAAGAGGGTGTTATCCTTTCACACTTTGGCAATTCAGGAAGCAAAGGCCCAGTCTGACCTCCCCCACCAAAAAAAAAAAAAAAATGCAGCCCTCCTTTCTGAACCAGGCTTTGCAATAGTTCATTATCATGTTTGGGTCAGTGATTCTCTGGATAACAAGTCTCCCTGCTTCTTTCAGTAAGTTTCCATATAGCTAACTATTTATTTATATTATGCTTTTCATGATCTTGATCAGGTTAGTCCCACTAGGTGTTTGGCTTCTCTTTGTTCAGCTGATACTCATAACTGACTAAAGAGAATTCGTTCAGGGCACTGGTTGCATTCCAGTACTCTCTTTATGCAAGCTTTTCACTTCTAGCATGACTGTAATTAGCCGGATGTTGCAGTGACACAAAATGATGTGCAACATGAGAAAGCTAATGGAAGAAAGATTTGGAGTTGCAGTGTGCAGCAAGTCATTTTGTATGATGTACAAATTATGAACTTGCATTTTGGGAGGTTTAGTTGTCCAAGTGCTGGTTGAGGCCCCATCTACCCAATATGGTGGTAGTTCAGGTGGATATATTAAAAAAAAAAAAAAACAAAAAGACATGGCACATATTGAAAAGAGTAGGTACCATTTATTTTACATAACAAAAAACATATTTACATAATGTACATCTTTACAGGTGCATGTGTACGCATTTCTATTTTTTTTTTACAATTTGTTTTTCATATAACGTCATCATTGTTTTTCTATAATTGACCCCTACGCCTTCTTCCACAACTATAATCTGATTTTTTTGCAGCGTATTTACCAAAATTAATTTTCCATTAAACAAAATTTCATTTAGTCTTTCATTCTAAATCACCCATATTACATAAATTCTTACCAGCCCTTCTTACATATTCTTGTAATATCTATATATAATCATATTCATATCAGTATTGCTTGTCATTAATTTTCTCAAAACATTTTTCTTCACAAAGCTTTTTTCCAGAGTTTCACTAGTCTTTTACATCTCCAAAAAATTCTGTCTTGTATCTCCATGTCCACAAAATAAACACACACTTTCAACTTTCTTTTTATATGCCATATCCCCCTTTAGTGGTAGCTTATTTGCTACTCATTTCCAAAGGAAATCCTGGCACCCTACTCTGCTGGTACATCACCTTTTTCCTTCAATAGCTTTAATCACTTCTGGTAAATTTTCCTGTGGATTTACATGATAATACAGGATTATAATTGGCTTGCCATTCATAACCTTTGTAATGTGCTCGAAATATGGATGGTCAAGAAATTCACCTTGAGAGCACGAGAGGTGATTTCTTGGTATCCATGTCAAGAGCAGATGATATAGTTTTGATTAGTGACCCAATCATAGTTCTTTGTAGTGCATGGAGCTTTATATGCTGCCATGTACTACTTGTTACAGAAAAAAGAAAGTGCCAAGTATTTTGATGTCTTTCAAGGCCATAAAACACTTGGGGGCAGTGTAATGCTTCCCCTTACATTTACACTCACCTTTTATGGCTCTCAACAGTCTAGATTTTTGCAGTGTATCCAGATTTTAACCTTATTTGTTTCGTCTGTTCCTCTCAAAGTCAGTGGTTGACAAATCATAGAGAATTGAAGTCACTGAATAGTGACACATATTTGACTGAGTTCATACCTTTCAGGAAAAAAAAAACTTTCAGGAACACATCCTTTTGTTCTAACTACTTTTAAGTTTGAAAGTAGAAGGGACATGTTATTCGTTTGGACAGTTTACTGGTCACTACTATCAGATGACTTTCTAGAGCTAGCTCCATCCTTAACAATATAAGCAGAGGGTGCTTAACAGTTAATGACACTCAGTTACCTCAGATCTCGTTTGCTGCACAGCCATATAGCATCGTTTCATCTTTTTCGGAGGCTATTTTTACGTCTGATGTCTCATCCCCTCCTTCTGTGTACAAGAAACGTCCTCGTTCAGATCCCTCTTCACCGGCCGGTGATAGGGGCAAAAGCCATAAGCACAAGGCCCACAAGACTTCTACCGAGCATCGTATTGCCTCCTCTGTTCTGACCACCTTGGCTCCAAGTTTTTCTCCAGTGATTCATACTGAGGTCGCCTCATCAGCACCTGTTCTGGGTCTGACTATTTCGGAGCCCACTACAACCAGTTTGCCTGTCTCTACCTCAGCACTGGCGTCCCCCATTTCGGCTCAGACGTCTGTTCCGACAACAGCTTCAGAGCCACTACTGACCTCCACCCCTAGCTGTGACCTCTGCTCTGATCATTCCCTTGTTGCCGGTTTCCAAACTGGAATCGTCAGTGCCGTTCTTTAATTCACCATGGACCCAGTACACCCCATCTGTGGATCCAGTTGCTGGACAAGCCTTCAGCCCCTTTTTGGACCAGCCTAATTCCCCCTCAGGGGCATCGGTAAGGTCCACCAGGAGCCTTTCCGAATTGGATGTGGTGCACCTTTTTGATCAGCTGCTGACTGCCAGGTGAATTACAAATTTTCCTAGAACCCATCCCACTCCGGGCTTTGAGTCTATTACACCGGCGACCCCTACATACTCTCCTCCCTTGGATCCCTCGGTTCCGAGGCTCATATTTCTAACGTCTGTGAGTGGACACCCTTCCTCTGTGCCAACAACAACAGTGTCTGAGGCTCCAAGGCCCCTTTGGGTGTTGCTTCCGTCGGAACCCACCCTTCCTCAATCTCACGCTTGGGGGGTGGAACCCTCTTTTCTGCCCACTGTTCGCTTCTGTTGCCGGTTCCATTTTTGGGACTGAGGGTGACTCCCGCACCAGTTTTGCTTGAGGCTCCGTCCCTGGGAGCAGACCACATGGAGTGGGTGTGACCCCAGTTCCAAAAGTGTCTCCTTTGGTTCTGGGCTCCCATTCCTCTTCAGGCGGGCCTGCTTTCCGGGTGATGGAGAGGGTGCTCACTTCGAGCAATCCTCCTGCATCGGACATCCCACCAGTTCCCTCTGAGCAACAGCTGTCAAAGGCCACCCCCTCCAGGACTCAGGGCGCAAGGCCTAGGAAACCCCTGTTCATGGTATTTCCCTTTCTGAGTCTTAGGATGCTCCCACCAAATAACCCCCTCGGAAACTGGTGTGTAAGAGGAAACACATGGACTCCCCATAGGAGTCACTCACGGAAGATATGGACTACGATGATCGAGAAGGATCCCAACGGTCACCCCCTGACTTCTCATTTGGAGACATCCTGGAAATCTTGAAGCAGAGGGGTGACTGGAAACCCTCCAATCCTTCCTCGGAGGAATACGTATTCCTGCAGGCCTTCCACTCTCGGCCCTCTACTTCTTGAGTGACCCCCCGTGCTGATGAGTTCGTCAAGCTCATCATGCAGCGGGCATGGAAGAACCCTGACTCTGTTGAGGCCATCCCCAGGAGATCAGATAAGATGCCCTCTCCTCTAGAGGATCAACCCCGTTGGTCGAGAGGTTTGCCAGTAGACACTATGGTGGTGGCGGCAGCCATGAAAAAGGACCTTACAGAGGAAAGTCCTGCTGTTCACCTGCCCAACAAAGTCCCGGGCGGTGGACAGGTTAGGGAAGCGAGTTTTTGCATCAACGACCTTTGCTGTCAGGTCTCTGAACTTTCTGGCACATTTTACGAGGCTCCAGAGAGATCTCATCTCCGAGCTCTCTGGAACCCTTGCGGGTCAAGTTTCGGATGGGGCACACGATAAAGTTGCTTCCCAACTTGCCACCCTAGAGTCAATCTCCAATTCGTCCATGAGGTTGCTGTCCCACGCAACCAAAGGAGCAGCTAGAGCTGCGGGTGCAGGCGTAGTTATGAGACGCCATGCCTGGATGCGCATTTGTGACCTCGTGGACTCCAAGTCTTCCTTGTTAAATGCCCCTATCGCACCATCAGCTTTTTTCAGCGCTAAGGTCAAGGATACATTAGCCAGGAGCGAACAGGACGGGAAGACCTTGTCTGCTGTGGGTCTACATTTTTCCAAACCTCAGCGTTCCTTCTCCAGGAACCAGAGGAGCGGAAAGATGTGGCACAAGAAGTCTCAAGGTCCTTTCCGTGACGCACGTGGTGAGGACTCCCCCAGAGGCAGTGAGGGTTCCAGTAATGGAAGATGCCCCTTTTGGGGCAAAGGGGGTCCTCGAAATCAGAACTCCAGAGATTCTTTCTCTGGAAGACCGTATCAGCACTCCTGAGGCACTGCCCAATTGCTTTCCTCTGGAAGCAGTCGGGGCCCATTTCTCTCTGCACCAAGCTGCCTGGCTCTCCATTACACTCGATCAGTGGGTGCAGAGAATAATTTCCAGAGGCTATCACATTCCCCTAATCTCTTATCCAAAACCTCCAAAATCCCTTCCCAATGTTCCACCCAGTCAAAGGGAGGAGGCAGCTTCCAAAATACGAAAGCTATGTCAAAAACGCGTCATCCAACAGGTCCCCCCAGACCAGTACGGATCAGGGTTTTACTCGAGATTCTTTTTAGTGCCCAAGAAGACCGGGGACTGGAGGCCCATTTTGGATCTCAGCCAGCTCGTTACATCTCCGGGATGCGTATTACCTCATCAAAATGGACAAGTGCTCCAGGAGTCTCCTTTGCTTCCAGCTGGGAGCAATCACTACCAATTCAGAGTCCTGCCATTCGGTCTCTCGACTGCCCTCAGAGTGTTCACAAAATGCCTAGCAGTGATCACAGCTCATCTGAGACTTCAGGGATTCCAGGTGTTTCCGTATTTAGACGATTAGCTCCTCTCCGACCCCACCAAGTGCCTTCTTGTCAGGGCCCTCCGTTACACTCTAGTTCTGCTGGAGTCGCCGGGCATCACCATGCACTGGGAAAAATCCAACCTTCAGCCCTCACAACAAATGGAATTTGTAGGGGCAATATTCAACACTCAGGTCTGGTCTCTCTTCCACCTCACAGGCTTCAGAGATTAAAGGCACAAGTTCAAGTGATACTCTGTTGAAGAAAGGTGTCTGCAAGGGAAGTTCTTCAGGCTCCAAGGTCTGTGGCAGCAATCATCCCAATTGTTCCCCTAGCCAGATTACACACGAGACTACTACAATGGCTCCTAATGTCCCAGTGGATAGCCAGTCTTCATCCCTTGAGCTCACAGATTCTCATGACCAACAGCTGCAAACAAGATCTCCTCTGGTGGATGAGTACAAACGAAAATCTTTGATGTCGCCCCTTCCAGGCTCCCCAAACCAGCAACACGGTGACCACGGACTCTTCCCTGACAGGGTGGAGGGGGCCACTTCCAGGGAAAGTTAGTCCAAGGCATGTGGTCCAGCATAGAGGTCAACTTGCATATCAATGTCCTGTAGTTAAGAGCAGTGCTATTGGCGTTGCAAGCATTCATAAGTTCAATGACTGGTACTAAGCTAACTGCTCTTGCGAGCCATTTTAAGCCTAGCCAATTATCCCTTGTGAGACTCAAACCCTGCACCTTGTGTTTGTAAGGCAAACTCCTTAGCCATTAGGCCACCCTCCCAACCCCATTCCACCCGCTCCTTCCGTCCGGGCCAATTGCTATCCAGTCAGACAACATGTCCGTTGTCTGGTACATCAACAGGGAGGGACCAAATCCTACCCACTGTGTCGCGAAGCCATGAGAATCTGGCATCGGGCGATAGCTTCCAACCACTTTCTGATCACAACACGTATCCCGGGGAGCTCCAACGTGATTGTGGACAGACTAAGCAGATGCATTCTCTGTCCTCACGAGTGGTCTCTCAATCCGAGTGTGACGGCAGAAATCTTCAGCCATTGGGGCCAGCCATGCTGCGATCTTTTCGCCTCCCCCTCAAACACAAAATGCAGCAGCAACCTTGTCCTCCTTCCCCCTTACGGGGAGTCTCCAAGAGACACTTTGATTCACGATTGGCCCACAGGTCTCCTTTATGCTTATCCTCCGATCCCCCTTTTTCTAAGGAAAGCTATTCAGTTGAGAAGCTAAGTGATCCTCATTGCCCTGTTCTGGCCTCGTCAAGTGTGGTTTCCCTTCCTCCGACCTCATCTGTTGCATCTTCCTTGGATCCTAGACACACGTCAGGACCTCATATCTCACCCACAAGGGCTGACTCTACCGAATCTATCCACTCTCAAGCTGAAGGCTTGGTTCCTCCACTTCCGATAGTTGCCAGGCAGGAAGCCCTCTCCTCATTTGTCTGTGATATTATCCTGGCCTGCCATAAACCATCCACTGGAAAACTTTACAGGGACAAATGGAAAAAATTCTCTATCTGGTCACATAATCTAGATCCCTTCTCTCCTGTAACTGCTACTCTTCATTATCTTGCTGAGTTGTTCGACAGTGGTGCATCAGCTTCCACCATTCGAGTCCATTTAGCAGCTATTTCCAACTTCAATAATGGTTCAGATGGAGTCCCGCTTATTTCCTGTAGACTTTGCAAGACCTTCCTCAAGGGAATTTTCCACAGAAGACCTCCTATCAGGCAACCGGTGGAGGCATGGAATCTCTCCCGGGTTCTTCAGTCTCTCCCCTACCCCCTTTTGAGCCTGTTGCGACATGTGATCTGAAATTCCTGTCATGGAAATCCTTATTTCTGGTGGCAGTCACTTCAGCCAGATGAATATCTGAGTTGCAAGCCTTGTGTATCAAGAGCCGTTTGATCTTCCATAAAGACAGAGTATCACTTCCTACTTAACCCATCCTTTCTCCCCAAAGTGGTTTCCGACTTTTCTATTAACCAGTCCATTGAGCTCCCTGTATTTTTTCCAAATTATTCAAACAAGGGAAGGTACTGCCTACATTCATTGGATGTTCATAGACAATTACATTTCTACCTGGACAGAACCAAGTCCTTTCACAAGTCGGACCAACTTTTAATTTCCTTTTCTGGCCCTAGAATGGCATGTGCAGTATCTAAATTTACTTTGTGAAAATAGCTCAGGGATTGCATTAGCTTCTCAGATTTGCTTACGAATGAATCTAAGCTTGGTCAAATCAAAGCTCACTCAACTAGGGCTATTGCAGCATCGGTTGCCTTCCACTCTAGGGCCTCCGTGGATGACATCTGTGCAGCAGCCATTTGGGCTAAACCCCATACCTTCATCAAGCATTACAAATTTGATCTGATCTCCAGGGGAAGAGTGGCCTTTGGCTCAGTGGTTCTCAGGAATGTTCTTCCATAAGGGCCACCCAGGTTCTCCAAGTAGCTTGGGATTCTGTCCCATCAGTGATGAATAGGAAGATGATTAACAACTTCAGATAAAGAAGTTATGTCTTACCATAACGTTCTATCTGATTTGTTGATCATTTTGCAGTTATCACACCCTCCCACTGTCCCCCGCCAATGGCTCCTGGCAGATCTTCTGGGTCTTTGTGGTGTTTCAGGGTTTCTGCGCAGAGATGGCCTCTGACTTTGTTTTCTCCTATATGTTGCATGCAAACTCGATCTCAGGTAACTTAGTGAAGGGCATTGTGGGTAGCAGCTTAGGTCGAGATTTTTTGGTGCACGCAAGCTTGGTATTAGGCCGACTCTGTTCCGAGGGCTCGGAACTGAACCCACCAGTGATGACTGGAAGATGATCAACAACTCAGATGGAACGTTATGGTAAGACAACTTTTTTTGCAAGTACCATTGTTTGTAATCCTCCTATCCTTTCCCTTTATTTCTTATCCTTTTTTAACTGAGTATTTCTTACTACTGTTGGTTATTTTCTTTCATGGTTAAAAAAAAAAAAATTAGCACTTATTGCCTTAGGTTCATAGGTTGGTACTAGGCTATTGACCCTAGGGCCTATACAAGCCTAGCCGTAACATTTCCCCAGGTATTTCTCCAGGAATTTTACTTCCCTGAGTTAGTTTCATGGCTGAAAAACCTACAGGTTTCAAAAAATGCAGTTCCTGTGGGCACAGAATCCTGCACTCGGATGCCCACAGTGTGTGTGTTTTGTTTACACCCTTGGGTACAAATTGTACCGTTTGTGCAGGACTTATCAGCAGTAGCCCTGAAGTTCTAATAAGCTAGTCCTCAACGGGTTGCTACCACCTTTGTCTTCCTCTTACTCAGGGGCTCACACCCTCAGTAAATCTTCAAAGGCTCCTAAGGAGCACACGAAAATATCACCTCTAAGGTTTCCGACTTCGTTGTCCTTGGATCCACCACAAAAGAAGTGAAAGTGTTCGGACCCAACTTCATCTGAGCCAAAGAGAAAATCTTTGGATCCTAAAGCTTCTGATATGATAGTAATATCTAGTACTCTTACTGTACAGCCCATGGATCTGAAGTCTTCGAATCTGATATTGGGTGTTTCTCACATGTCGAGAACTTGTTTACCTGAGTTTGTCATAGATCTTGTATCTCCTCAAGTATGTTACCCTCTTACGCAAACTCCACAAAAGCACTCCAGACCTCAGTTGACCACCTCATTCATCAGGTCCTCCAAGAGTCTCTTGGAAGCAGAAGTGGATAGGATGATATTTCTCAGACCTCAGATCTAGATGGGGATTATTCCAGCTCTGCTTCCCATCGGATCTGTGAGCCTTCACTCTTCCTCCCCCACTGTTGTATCTCCTCCTCTGATTCATGTTACAGTTTTGGAGCACCAGGATCTGAGAGCCCAGAGAGTACTGGTGTTGTAGATGGAGTCTCATGTCTTTGATGCTGACTCTGCATGACTAGTTCTGCTCCTGCTCCTTCAGATCTAGATGAATTTTGGAACCGAAGCATCAGCTTCAGATCCGTGAGGCTGGGATAGACTCAGATATTGTCTGAGCCTTCTTTGCCCTTTGGAGCCTCTCCGTTACCTCAGTTCCAGCTCCCTCCTCAGGGCATAGACCTGGTCAGAGTCATGGCAGATCCCGGCTCCGGTGTGGGCAGCCAAGGCTTCTCTGGGACCGTAGGCCTTCGAGGTTGTGGAGAGGGTTTTCTCTCATTCAAGAGGCCCAGTCTATCTTTCTTCCTTGGATCCTATAACCTATCCCCTTTGGTTCTAAGCCCTGATCCCATCAGACCTACCCCACAGGGAAAGCCAGTACCATATAGCTTCCAGACTGTTGCAGTAGAGGAACTACCTGTCTCTCTGGGCACCTCTCCAGAGCATCCCAGTGAAGAGGTTCATCAAAAGCGAATGTGACAAAAGAGGTACTTAGATTCCCCTTTAGAATCCCTCACCAAAAATACTGACTTTGAAGGAGAAGGGTCCTCCAAATCACCACCTGATGGTGTATCTTTTGGAGATATTTTGGAAATCCTTAAGCAAAAAGGTGGTCGATCCTCAGATAACGTCCCCTGAGGATTCACTACTTCTGGAAGCTTTTGGTGCTGGCCCATCTACACCTTGAATGACTCCCCTGGCCAGTGAGTTCATCAATCTAGTCTCTTGCCAGGCATGGAAGGAACCAGACTTTGTTAAACCTGTCCCTTATCGACCAGACATTTTAGTCCTTCCAAAAGATAGACCACATTGGAGCAAAGGTATTCCTGTGTATGTAATGGTTGTGGTGGCAGCTGCCAAAAATGAGCTCATGGAACAGAGCTCCTCTGTCCACCCCCTAACAGAGAGTCTAGGGAGTTGGACAGGTTTGGAAAGTGCATTTTTGCAACAGCAACCTTTGCCTTGTGATCACAGAACTATTTGACACACTTCACTAGACTATAGTGCGATTTAACTGAGGAACTCCAAGTCTCTGAGTCCATGTCTCCAGAGGATAAGACATAATCCTCGCAACTGGCCACACTCTTGTCTAATGCATCCACAAGGCTAATTTTGCATACTACAGAAGGTACCTTACAGGCCTATAGTTCAGGCAGTGCTGTAAGGAGACATGCCGGGATGTAGCTGTGCACCTTTGCAGAGCCCTTCAAATATTCTTTCATCGGTGCTGCCTTTGATGGAACCTCCTTGTTTGGCCCCTCCATGAAAGGAAAACTTTCCTGCAAGTGAACAGAAAGGAAAAGCCCTGTCTGCCGTAGGGATTCACTTTTCTACTCCTCAACAATCCTTTTCAAAGAATCAGAGGAGGCACGAAAATGTGGTTCCACAAATCGGGTCTTCCCAGATTCACACAGAGAGAACTCCCTTAGAGGCAGAGGAAGGAGTTTGAATGGAAGATGCTGGCCTCGTGTGGGGGTGGGGGGGGTCTGTAACATCAGGGCTTCCAAGATTCCTTTCCAGATAAACCCTTTCAGCGCTCCTGAAGTACTGCCGGTCTCTGGAGCCAGTCAGTGGATGTTTGTCCTTGCACCCAGGCACCTGGGCTGCTGTAACAAAAAGTTTCTTAGGTGCTAAAAATAATATCTAGAGGTTACTTTATACCATTTTTCCAAACACCACCCTCCAAAAGAAACAGGATTCCTGAAGTTCTACCAAGTCAGAGAGAAGCTGCAGCTCAAGAAATTCAGAAGTTTAGTCAAAAGTCATTCAGGAGGTCCCACCAGACAAGAGAAGAGTCTGAACTTATTCAAGGTTCTTTTCAATTCCAAAAGAGAAGGAACCTGAGACCAGTTTTGGATCTAAGCAACCTGAAGCAATATGTGAAGAAGTCAAACTTTCAAATGGTCACAGTTTAGTCCATCCTTACCCCTCTTACACAAGGATGATCAGATGTGCTCAGTCAGTCTCAGGATGCATACTGTCACATAAAAATAGACAGACAATCAAGAAAACATTTGTGCTTTTAGCTGGGAGCCAGTCCTTACCGATTCAGAGCCCTGCCCTTTGGACTCCTACCAAATGTATGGCAGTGATAGCAGCTCACCTGAGACGGCAAGGATTCCGGGTGTTTCAGTACTTTGACAATTGGCTCCTCACCGCTGAAACCAAGCATCCTCTGTAACAGACCAGGGACTATTTGCTCCAAATTTAGCAGTCTTTATTTGTTAGTCAATATTCCAAAATCAAAGCTACTGATAGTTCAAAGCCTGGAGTTCAGTGGCGCTCATCTGACTACTATTAGTCAAAGCACAGAAAAAGTTACACCCAACAATCACGGGATGCCCGAAGTTAATAAAAACACACTTTTAATATAATAGAAAATACACAGGATAAGCACTTTCATTCTGCTCGTGCAAAACTTCATCAGACAGTTTAAGAACAGAATCTAATTAAATACCTAAATGTCATGTGAATAAAATCATTTCTCCTCCTTAAAGATACATCTACATGATCTTCCCTTAAAAATCATCAACCATCTTATGCAAAGTAATGTGAATAAGTACATTAATAATTTGCCCCTAATCCATTCAGTACCAGTAATTAATAAATACATATTAAAAATCATGCATATTTTTCTCACTTCAACCTTTAATAGATCATGTAAACATACAATTTTAAAACATTAAAACATAATTTTAAATAATCCTCATCTAGAGATGGCCCTTAACTTCAGTAATGGACCTATACTAATATGCCCTGGCCAGACAGAAGAGTTGAGATCTAATTACCAAAATAACTCCTTTAGTTCAAGCCAGGTAGCCAAGGACCACCCCTTTCCTTATGTGGGACAATTTCCACATCCAAAAATTTAAAGTAATGTCTGTGGAATTGCTGGTCGTCTTATTACAAATATCATACTGGTGCTCCTATATCTTATCTCGGAGCCTACATTCCATTTTACCCACACAAGATTTACAAAACTGGCATGAAGCCAAATACACTAAACCTCTACTATTACAACTGTATTTCCCTTTTATTAAAATTGTCTTTCCTCTAATACTAACATGATCAACTTCTAGAATAAATTTGCAATAATGGCAACTGCCACATTTTTTCATACCACGGATGACTTTATATTGGGAAAGCTCCTTCTCCATAATGCTCTTTGTTATTACCTCTTCCTTATACTATACAGGGTCCCTCCCCTAACTTCTTAGTTACTGCATTCATTTCCCTAATAATTGCTAAATTTTTGTTCAGGATATCACGAATCCTTGAGCTATACAAATTGAAAGTTGTAATGAATGCCCTAGATAAAAACGGGTCTATATTGAATGTTCAAACATTTAAAATTTCGAGTGTCATATGGTCGACACCATATGATCGGATTTTTGAATGTTCAAATGTTGTAACAGAGATGTTCATCGTGTTTCACTGTTGCAGTCATGACTGTAGGGTTCTCCCCTGCCGGCAGGCAGTCCTCAGTCGGCCAGAATCCCAAAGTCTGGGTCCGGCGTCGGCTGCTCAGCCATGCTCCCTGACGTCAGAGCGCCAGGGGTACAAAGCTGACTGCCGATGCCATGTTCTCCAGTCTTTCTTGCCGTGTGGTGATAGCAGTTGGCAAGTGCCGGTCAGCTGATTCCTGACAATTTTTTCTAACGTACTTCAGTCCGAAGACTTTCTTCTCCTACTCAAAGCTAAGTACCCCGTTGGGGAAAGTTTTTTCTTGCTCCAGTCCGATGTCAGAAAAAGTTAATAATTGTATTTCATGTGGGAAGCAAATACCTCATAAGGATTTTCATTCTTACTGTATTCCTTGCTTAGGCCCTGACCACGACGTAGCTAGTTGTCAGTTTTGTGCTAGATTCAATCAACGTACGATTAAACGAAGATACGATTTTGCATTTCATTACTTCGGTAGGCGTTTTAATTACAAAATGTCGTCGGATACGGTTCCGGCTACTGGAGTTCACAAACGACGCAAGGATAAAGACAGGCCTCCGAGGTCCAAATCAGACGATATTGTACAAGCAGAGCCAGCTTCAGGTTCGGCCGTCGTCAGTGAGGTGCTTTTGCAGCCCCTGTCGTCAGCCATTTCGGAACCGATGGTCGAAACGGACTCCCATGAGGAGCCAACTAGGCCTTTGAATATTTCTGTTGCAGGACCTTCGGACAATGCTCCTTTGGATGGGTCCGGAGCCGCTGTGCAGGTACCGGCTTCCGAAGGGGTTTTCAGGCCTACTCAGCTTCTAATAAAGGCAAAGCCAAAGACAAAGGCAAAGACTCCTTCCAAATCAAAGACTGCAGCCCAGGCCTCTTCTGATCCGGCACCCAAGTCTCAGAAACAGTTACTTAAGATGGCGGAGGACTAACTTACTATGATTAGGGGTTCACATCCCCCTCCAGATAAAAGGCCAAGGCAGGAAGTGTATTATGACTCCTCTGATCAGGCTTCTGTTTCTTCAGTTTCTTCTACTGACCAGGAATATTCTTTCCCTCCTTATGAGGATTCTGATGCTGAGGAATCCATTCCTTCAGCTTCTCCCCCTGAGGATTTCTCTTTTGGGGAAACATTGCATGAAATGAGGGAACATTTTCACTGGGAAGGACAGGAGTATTCGGAATCTAAGAAAAGACTAAGGGATTTTCTTCTTCCCCAACATAGACCCCTGGCTATTCCTCCTATTTTGGATATTGTGGATGATGCTTTTTTGGAGGCTAACTTAACTCCTGACTCTCTTCCTCCAGCTCCTGTTAAGCCAGACCGATATTATAGGGCCCCTGATTCCCACCAGTTTTTATACAAGAATCCTACTGCTGATCCTGAAACCATTTCTCAGGGTCCTAAGGGGGTTAAGGCCGCTTCTGCTAAAAACCCCATTCCCACTGAGAAGGATTCCAGATCTTTTGAAAGATGGGGCAAAAAAGTGTACACTTCTGCTACTTTATCTATTAGGGCTTAAAACTGTCAGTTTCATATGCTGAAATACCAGCAATTTCTTCTGTCTGTTTTAAAACAAAAGCTAACTTCCATTTCCGCCTGTGCAGATGATAAGGAATTACATGACTTAATGCATGCCACTGAACAAGTTGGGAAGCATGGTTTACACTGTGGATTTGATGCCTTGGAAGCTTCTTGTAGGGCTGCTGCCTCTGGCACAGTCATTAGAAGGCATGCGTGGTTAAAGGAACAAAACTTGCCAGATCAAGGAAAAGCTAAATTATTGGATGCTCCTGTTCAGCATAATGTTTTGTTTGGATCTAAAGCTGAAGAGGTGATAAAGAAGATGGAGGACAAGGCAAAATCCATGCAAACGGTTAAAGATTTCTTACAAGTACAGCCACCCAGATTTAGTAGGAATTGGCCTACAAAAAATTGGTCCTTTCCCAATTCAGACAGGCCTCAGAGGGGTAGATTACAGACGCTCCCGAGGAAGGCCTCAAACGCAAGCCTCTTATAGACCAAGACAGTGGACTGCTTCCACCCCTAGGGGAGGAGAGGACAGGTCGCAAGCTCATTCATAGAAAACAGACTCAATGACTCCCTCTGTTGGGCTGCAGGAACTACTTGCCTGGAAGCCCCTCTCGGAGGAAAACTTTCTCTTTTTCACCTAAATTGGACTCATATAACCCAAGATAAGTGGGTTCTGGATGTGGTTTCAAGAGGTTACAAATTCCATTTTCATACCCTACCAAGACCAAGCAGATGGCCAGATCTTCCAAAACATCAATGGTTAGAGGCCTTAAACCAGGTGGAAGCTCTCTTGGCTATGAAAGCCATAGAACTGGTTCCACTTTCAAAGATGGGACAAGGTTTTTACTCCAGGCTCTTTCTAGTCCCCAGAAAGCAAAATTCATGGAGACCCATTCTGGATCTGTCAGTCTTGAACACTTTTCTCGAGATACCAAAATTCAAGATGCTTACTCTACAGCAGCTACTTCCAATGCTGACCAAAAATGCATGGATGGTAACTTTGGATTTAAAGGAGGCATATTTACACATTCCCATCAGGCAGGAATGAAGAAAATATCTCCGGTTCAAGGCCGGATCGAGGCACTATCAATTCTCTGCGCTGCCCTTTGGATTGTCTACTGCGCCCAGGGTCTTTACCAAATGCCTGGCTCCAGTAGTAGCTTATTGCAGACTCAAGGAAATTCAAATTTACCCTTATCTGGACGACTGTCTTATTCAGGCAGACAGAAAGGATGTCTTACTCCAGCATCTAGAATTTGTTCAGAATCTTCTCAAGCTCCTGGGATTCACTGTAAACATAAAAAAGTCAAATTTGGCACCCTCACAACAGATAACTTTTCTGGGTGCTGTTCTACACACAACAACCCAGATGGCATTTCTGACATATGAAAAACAATTACAGCTGGCTTCAACTTTCAAAACCTTGGCAACTTTAACTCAGCTATCTGCAAGGAAATTCCTGCAGGCTCTGGGTTACATGGCCTCCTGCATCCTTCTCGTACCGTATGCAAGACTACATATGAGGAAAATACAGTGGTACCTAAAAAGTGTATGGTCTCAGCATTGCCACAGTTTAGATATACAGATCTCCGTCCTGCCTTGTCTTCAAAAGGAATTCCTTTGGTGGTCCAAGGCATGTACTCTAAACAAAGGAAAACCCTTCAGTCTGCCTCCAGCCACTCGGATACTAACCACAGACGCCTCAGATTATGCATGGGGAACCCATTTTCAAGACAACTGTCTGCAGGGCCTTTGGACAAAGGATCAGAAGCACCTGCATATCAATTTAAAGGAAATGTTAGCCATTCAGAACGCTCTATTGGCCTTCAGGAATCTTCTACAACCAGGACAACTACTGATACGGACAGACAACACCACAGTTATGTGGTACATAAACAAGCAAGGGGGATCTCTTTCCTATCCCCTTTGCAGACTAGCCATGAATCTATGGAACACAGCTCTAGCTTGCAAACTGGACCTTCAAGCTCAGTTTCTACCATGGAAGCAAAACTTCCTGGCAGACAGTCTGAGCAGAAACCTGTCGGACCCACACGAATGGATGCTGGACACCGAAATATTCAAGATGATTACTGCAGTCTGGGGATGTCCTCACATAGACCTCTTTGCATCCCACCTCAATCATCAACTACAGATTTTTTGCACCAGGACATTCCACGAACTAGCTTGGAAAGTGGATGCACTATCATTCAGTTGGAGAAATCTCTCTGGGTATGCCTTCCCGCCTCTACCTCTTCTTCTACGGGTGTTATTAAAGATCAAACAGGACAAGCCCAAGATGATTATCTTGCTGGCCCCAAATTGGCCTCGACAGTTTTGGCACCCAGCACTGAAAAACTTTTGTCTAGAGTCCCCCTTGGGTTTTACCACAGACTCCGAACCTTCTGTCCCAATACCAGGGTCAGGTTCTGCACTCCCATGTCAAAACTCTCAGCCTGGTGGCCTGGTTAATCCAGGGTTTATGATTCATTCTCTCCTACCCAAGCAGGTTATGGATGTCATTTTAGAAGCCAGACGTCCTAGCACTAGAAATTCTTATGCAGGAAAATGGAAAAGATTTTGCTCCTGGATGCAGGCTCAGGATTCAGATCCTCTTATTCCTAACATTCCTCTGATTTTACTTTACCTGACAGACCTCTTACATAAGGGTCTCTCTTTCCCTTCCATAAAGATACATGCCTCTGCTATTTCTGCTCATTATAATACAGACCCTCCAATCTTTTCCCACCAGCTCATGAGACAGTTTCTCAGAGGAGCTAAGAACTTAAGGCCCCCTAGATCTCTCCACATTCCTGCTTGGGATCTCAACTATGTTTTGGAAAAACTCACCTTACCTACTTTTGAGCCTGCTGCCACATCTGACATCAAGTTTTTATCTTGGAAAACAGCCATCCTGTTAGCTCTGACCTCTGCCAGGAGAGTTTCGGAGTTGCAAGCTCTCATGGCTGTGGAACCTTATATTATTTTTCATCAAGACAGGGTGTCTTTAAGGACTAATCCTACTTTCATGCCTAAGGTGGTTTCCAAAGTGGCTTTAATTCAAACTATTCACTTGCCAACTTTTTTCCCCACTCCTCAAAATAAGGGGGAAAAGATCTTGCATTCCTTGGATGTACACAGATAACTACGTTTTTACCTGGACAGAACCAAGGACATCAGGAAATCAGAGCATTTGTTTGTTTCTTATGCTTCAAGTTCCCAAGGTAAAGCCATTTAAAAACGGACCATTTCTAAATGGATTGCTCATGAAATCAGATTTTGCTATTCACACCATGGAAAGCAAATCCCAGGGAGTATAAGGACTCACTCTACCAGAGCTGCTGCCACTTCAGCTGCCTTCCTCAGGGGAGTTCCTACCAAAGACATTTTGGAAGCTGCAACTTGGAGTTCAGTGCATACTTTTTCTAAGCACTACAATCTACCTCTCTACTCTAAGTCTAGGGCAGGCTTTGCTTCTGCAGTCTTGCAGGGCCTTTTAGCCACCCCCTCTACTTTATGACCACCTCCCTTTTATTCTGCTTTGGGATTCAACCCTACAGTCATGACTGCAACAGTGAAACACGATGAACATAGTACAGTTGTGTACACTTACCATAAATGTAGATGGTTGAGTGTCTTCACTGTTGCAGTCTGGATTACCCTCCCTCCTGTCCCCTCTTATTTTTTCTTTTGTGTGGTTCCCTTTTTCACCCTTCTGAGGTGTATTTGCAAAGGGTATGGGATTTTACTCATTTTGGAACGCCTGACATCTGGGCCAAGAAAAACTGGAGAACATGGCGTCGGCTGTCAGCTTTGTACCCCTGGCGCTCTGACGTCAGGGAGCATGGCTGAGCAGCCGACGCCGGACCCAGACTTTGGGATTCTGGCCGACCGAGGACTGCCTGCCGGCAGGGGAGAACCCTACAGTCATGACTGCAACAGTGAAGACACTCGAACATCTACATTTATGGTAAGTGTACACAACTGTACTATCTCCTTACAGTGCAGAGTGTAAAGATTTCCCTTTTCTGCACTGTAGTTCGATTTCAGAGTTGGTATATGTAAAGAGCGGGGGTTGTGGGGGTAAGGGGGGGCTTGCCCTCCTGCTTAAAACGTTCAGGTAGGTGTTTCGTGTAGTTTATTTTTTTTTATTAGATATTCAAACTTTTGAAAGTTTGATCATATGGTGTCTACCATATGACAGTTGAACTTTCAAAAGTTCGATTATCTAATATAGACCCGAAAAACCTGGGTCACCCTGTTCCTTTGTTCATTATATGTAGTATTATCATTGTAAGACCCTGTTGCCTGTGACAGTTATGGGGTAAAAATTCTGTTATTCTAAAGGAGTTGTTTTGACAATTGTATCTCAATTCTTCTGTCTGGCCAGGGCTGAATGAACATATTAGTATAGGTCCGTTGTTGAAGTTAAGGGCCCTCTCTAGAAAAAGGGTCATTTATGTGAAAAAAAAATGTTTTAATGTTATATGTTTACATGATCTGTTAGAGGTTGAAGTGAGAAAAATATACATGATTTTTTATATGTATTAATTATTATTTGTATTGAATGGATTAGAGGCAGATTTATTAATGTACTTATTCACATTACTTTGCATAAGAAGGTTGATATTTTTTAAGGGAAGATCATGTAGATGTACCTTTAAGAAGAAATGATTTTAGTCACATGACATTTAGGTATTTAATTAGATTTTGTTAATTAAATTGTCTGAAGTTTTGCACGAGCAGAATGAAACCATTATCCTGTTTATTTTCTATTATATTAAAAGTGTGTTTTTATTAACTTTGGGTACTGTGTGATTGTTGGCCATAACCTTTTCTTTTTTTGATTTAAAGATTTTTTTATTTTGTCATGTTCATGATAATACTATGTCAGACTGCTTCTCTACTCCACATCGTGTGACCACACTCAAGTCCCAGGTTTAGCCGGTCATTTCTCATCCTGCTTCTCCTACCAGGCTAGTTTAGCAGGCTGTGGGGTCCTTGGCAGCATCTGTAGTATTAGTCCCCTTCGCACGTGGCTATGTGCCTATTCTGCTATAGATTGCAGCCGTTCAGTGGTTTGTTCTTTGTTGGTCTCTTTCTTATTCATTCAGACTTACTGTGGGTATACAAAGACCATCTTAAATGATGGAGCCACTTGAACGAGACTGTCATCTGTTGCCCCTTTGTTCTGTCTTTCCCTTGTAGCCAGAGTAACCACGGATCCCTCCCAGGTGGGATGGGGGGCATTTTTTGGGAAGGATGGTCCAAGGCATATGGTCCCCCCAAGAAACCAGATTGCATATCAATGTCCTAGAGATGAGATCAGTCATTCTACAGTTGCAGGCTTTTCAAGGAGGAGGACTATTACAGTTCAAACCAACAATTTGTCTGTAGTCTGGTATATCAAAAAGACCGACTGAACTCTATCTTACCCCTATGTCAAGAAGCTATGAGCAAGTGTCAGAGGGCAATCTCCACCAACCTCTTTCTAATGGCAGTGCACTTCCCGGGGAAATCCAGTGTACTAGTGGATAAACTTATCAGGTCTATTTTGTTAAATGACTTTATTAAATCATCACTTGGCAATAGGCAGTCATACATTTATAGGTTCATAGGTAGGTACTAAGCTATCGACCCAGGGGCCTACACAAGCCTAGCCAACAAGGTTCCCTGGCTTACGCTACCCAAGAAAGTTATTTTCCTGTGCCACTGTCGAGCAGAGACATAGAAGTGATCCCCGGGGTGTATTTCCTATTTCCCATTTACTCATCAAGATTTTTCTTGAAGAGTGCTAATCAAGAACTTAGCTTGACATAGATCGGTAGCCTGTTCCAGAGTATGGGAAGTCTCTGGCACATGAATCTATCCCTCCAGCATGTCCTGTTTAGTGTGGTGACAAGGTTTAGGTCCCTAGAGGCGTGTAGCTCGGAGGGATTGGGATTTCTTTAGGTGTAGCATGCCCAACAGCTCTGGGTTTGACATAGCTTTATATGTTAGGCAGAGATCACCTCGGCATAGGCGATATGCTACGGAGTAAAGCTGGAGGTTTTGAGGCGGTCAGTGTAGGGCATTTGTTTGAAGCCATTAATTCTCTTTGTGAGGTACTTCTGTGGCCTTTCCAGCTGCTGCAGATGTCTTGTGAGGTACATTCCAAAAGGGACGTTGTACTCTATAATGGGCCTAATGACTGTTGAGTAGAGGGGAACAATGACCTCTTTTTTTCCTGGATGAGAACCCTTTTATGATGAGGTGTGCCACGTAGAAAGACTTCCTGACTACTGTGGCGATGTGACCATCAATGGAGAGACTACTTTCCACCTGGGTCCCAAGGTCTCTTATCACACATTCGGTGTTAAGTAGATCGCTGCCTATGTGGTAGTTCATGGGTACAGAGTATTTACCAAAGGGGATGGCACTGCACTTTTTGGCATTGAGCTTGAGGCCATGGTTCTGACACTAGGCATCTGTCTCAGCGAGGCCCTTCTGTAGGATGTCCACATCATTTGGGGACTTAACTATGGCTCCTAGTTTGCAGTCATCTGCGAACTTTGTTAGTCAGAGGCCTTCTGTGTTAGCCTGTACTTCAGAGAAGTAGATACCAAACAGGAGCGGCCCCAGGATGGAACCCTGTGGTACTCCACTTGTCACTGCTTTGACGTCTGATTTGGAGTCTGCAACTTTTACAGTGTGGGTTTTTTCAGTGAGCCAGTTGGCAATCCATCTTGCGACATAGGGATTTATACTTAGTTTAGTGAGTTTAGCTATAATTCCAGAATGGGGGATGGTGTTGAAAGCCTTGGTGAGGTCAAGATAGGCTGTCTGAGCCACCTTACCCTCATCTACGGCTTTGGTGACTGCCTCAAAGAAGTCGATCAGGTTCAGGAGGCATGATCTGCCTTTCACAAACCGGAACTGGGTGGGATTCAGAGTTTAGCGGTTACCAATGTCTTTGTTTATGATTTCCATGATGATACATTCCATGGCCTTGCAGACCAGACTCGTCAGGCTAAGAGGTCGATCATTCCCGGAATCAGTGGTGGCTCCCCCTTTGTGGAGTGGGATAACTGTTGCTGTGCACTATTCAGTGGGCACAAAGCTTGATGCGAGGCTATTACTGAACATTGTGCTTAAGTGGGGAGCCAGTTTGTTCTGAAGTTCGTGTAAAACGCAGCCTGGGATGTTGTCTGGTCCCATGGATGCTGTGTTTTTGGCTGTAGAGAATGCAACTTTTACCTGCATAGTTGTGATTACAGGGACTCTGCATTATTCCTGTATAGATATGGGCCCTTTAGGGGGTGAGGCCCCGGGGGGTAAAGTTAGCACTGAACCTATCTGCCAGGATGTTGGCAATATCAGTTGGTTCTGTAATTTTCATGCCTTTATGCTGTAACTCTGAGCAGATCTGAGTGTTGCCATCGAGATTCTTGACATAGCTGTAGAATGCTTTTTGGTTGTCCTTAGAATTAGTGGCGATTTTGTTTTCATAGCTAGCTTTGGAGGATCTTATAAGGGATCTCGGCTTCTTACTGAGGCTGACCAGGGAGCTCCTCCACTCATGGGGTTTTACTCTCTTTTGCAACAGTTTCTTCCTTCTGTTGTACTGTTTGTTTATGGCAGAGGACCACCAGATTGGCTTCCTTTTTTGGAGGCTAGCGTCTTGGTTCTGTTTGGGATAGTACGATCCATGCACTCGTGTAAGTGCTTATAGAGTGCATTTGTGTAGGATTCAGCAGTTGTAACTGTATTGTCCATCTGCAGTGGGTGTCATGAAGTTCATCACTTCTGTCTTAAGAAGCATGAAGTTGGCTTTGGAGAAATTTTTTACCGTGGTTTCCTTAATGGGGTGCGGGGGTGGGATGTGGATATCAAGGGTGATAAGCTTATGTCGGATCGGACCAGCGAGGAGTTGACTTCAGGTGTGGAACACTGGTCACTCATGTTGGTAATGACTAAGTCTAGGATATTGTTGCCCCTGGTGGGGGTGTGGATAAGTTGATCCAGGACATTGGAGTTTTTGAATTCCAGAAAGCGTTGAGCTAAGGAATTGGTACACTAGTAGTTTTCCCAGTTAATGGTGGAGTAGTTGAAGTCGCCCATTATTAGGGTGTTTGGTTGAACCCTCATATTTTCCAGTACATCAAGAAAAGAGGAGTGGGAATCCTGGGGCATGGTGGGGGATCTGTAGCAAGCTACAGTTTGGATTGCAGTTTTGCCCTGAGTTAGTTGCACTTGGATAACCTCGGATGCATTTTGCTGAGGTGTGGATATCCTTAATGAATATGGACACACCTCTGCCTTTGGTGTTTCGGTCTAGGTTACATGGCGGAAAAATATGGTATGAGTTATACTGTGGTAGTGCAGGGGTGTTCTTTGGAGCCTTGAACCAGGTCTCAGTCACTGCACAGATATTGATATTCTCCATTTTAAGGAGTGCCTCGAGTGAGTGCATTTTGAGATTTAGACTTCTAGCATTGAGTAGCATTACCCTCAGTTTTTGCTTGCCTGTTCCTGTTACAGTGGTGAATTTGTTATTTGAACCTTGCCTAAAAAAGGCACTATAGGGGCAGCAAGAGCCTTAGCCAGTATCTGGAATCCCAGGGGTGACAGGTGCAGTCTATCTGTCGCAAAACATCGTGGTCTGTCGACCATGTCATCCCAAGCAGACAGACACTGGATCCCCTTAGAATGACACCAGAAGCTTAGGCAATTGTTGAATTCAGTCATTTTGTCCTTGTACTGCGGTATCATTCAGGGCAATGGCAGAATGTTACTTCAGGGCTAGGGTCATATCTGATTGGGCTACATGATCGGAGAGCTCTTCCATGTCTCTTTTTATGTAATCCAGGGAGGTATGTCTCAGGTCATTCACAACAACATGCACAATGATAGAGTCATATTTGTACTTGTGGAGTGACCTGAGTGCGTGGGTTATGTGGCGGATGCTGGCACCAGACAAGCAGCTGACACTAACCTTCTCCTTGTCTAGCCTGGTGAGTGGGACATCATTGTGGCTGACTATGGAGTCACCTATGACTAGTGTGTTGGGTGTGCTGTTTTGCCTTATTGGCTGTGGTTGAGTGGCACACTGAGTCTGTGGGCTGTGTGTCATTTGGGTTGTGTTGGGGGATGGAGGTTGCTTGCGTTTCTGCTTTGGCGGTCTCTGTTGCTTAGACAGATTATTATTGAGAGCCTTCGTCAATGTTTTTGTGTTACTATGTGTGGATTTTGGTGGTATAGATTTAGTGAGATTATGTGATGAGTGTGGTGTGGTGCAAATGTTTACCTTCTCCTCATGACTGTCAAGTTCAGTCTTGGTTGGAGAGAGCTTTACTTCCAGTTTGATTAGATAAGTGCATCTCTGACAGGTTGTAGTGTTGGGTGGTAGGAGGAGAGGGTTGTCTGTGTGCATGAGGCAATTTCTACATTGCCTCAAAATGCCCAGATTCATCAGATAGACAGGTGAGAACACTGGGAGATAACCCTTGGGCATGCCTGAATAAAAAAACATTTTCCTCTAGATAAGTGAGGAAAGTGAGTACAAGAGCTGTTTTTCTCTAAGCAAGTGACAAAAGTAAGTACAAAAACTGTTTTTCTCTAGGTAATGAGGAAGATTGAGTGCTATAGTAATTAGTAGCTTATTTAGTGCTTACAATTTTATTTTTATTTTATTTTACATTTGTTTACCGGGCTAGTCCAACTGGATACATGTCCATTTTCAGTGGAGGCCCGAGGAGAAAAGCTCCACTACAATACTACTAAGGAGATAAAAAAATTATAGCAAAATGTCAAAATATCAAAAATTCGAGATATCAGAATTATACAAGTAATATGCAAAAAAAACACCGAACTTTAAGCCTATGAACTGCTACAATACTTCTAAACAGGTAAAAATATACAGAAGAAAAACATAGAATAGTAACAGTCCAACAGGATGTGAAGTCATTTGAATACAGAATAGTGTAGTACTGGAGAATATAGGAGTTATGAACATTGTTTACTTTAAAAGCAATTTCGTTAGAGGTTGAAAATTTAAGATATATGTCATTTAGTAGAGGGAATATTAGAATCAAGTGTGGTGAAGAAAATCTAGTAGTCTAGATTTATTAAGTAAGAAGGAAAGTTAGTGAATCAAATAAAAGAGAAAAAAAAGGAAATGAAGATGAAGATTAGTCAGGCTTGTTGATGAAGATGATTAGTCAGGGTTATTGCACGAGCAGAGCCAGTGGTTGGATAGGAACAGTTTTAGGTTAGTTTTAAATAGTGGGAGTGATGTTAGGGTTGTAAGGTGGTTGCGGTAGTTGATTCCAAATTTTTCCAACTGAGTTGGAAAATCTAGAGTCACCTGCTAAGTTATTAGATAAGGAGGTTTGAATCAATACTTTGTTAGAGGAGCGTAGGTTCCTCAGATTGGTGTAAGGTTTTATGAGGGTAGAGAGCATTGGAGTGTTGTCAGGGTGATAAAGGGCATTGTGTGCAATGGTGAGTTGGTTAAGCTGAATTAGGTGGGGTAGTTCAAGCCAGCCTAGTTTTTTTAGATTGTGACAGTGATGAGTCCTATATGGAGAGTTAGTGGCAAATCTGGCAATACTATTATATGCTATAGCTAGTTTATTCAGATTAAACTTAGAAAGATTAGTAAATATGGGGGAGGCATATAATAGGGTAGAAATGAAGTGGGTTCTAGCTATAGCAGTTCTGGCTTCAGGAGTTAAGAAGGATTTGATTTTATAGAGAGAGCCAAGTTTTCTGTTAGTAGATTTTATTGTAGCGTTAATGTGTGTATCAAATTTTAGTTGATTATCAGTTGTAATGCCTAAGAGTTTGGTATTCTGGTCTGGAGAGATAAGGGTACCATTACTAGATATAAGAGTAAAATTAGGGGAGGGAGACAAGTGAGTAGGTGTAAAAAGCAAGAGTTTTGTTTTTTGGGGGTTAAGGAGGAGACAGTGATTTGAGAACCATTGTTCTATTGTCGAGAAGGTTTTTTGTGTGAGGGAATGAAGTTCCGACTGTGTTGAGGCTGAGCAAATGATAGAAGTGTCATCTGCATATTGAATACAAGTTGATAGAGAAGTGGTTAGATGAAGGTCATTTATAAAAATGGAGACCAGTAGAGGACCTAAGATAGAGCCTTGAGGGACACCTATAGAGGTGGGGAGGAGATCAGAGAGATGGTTGTGCCAAAGAACTGCCTGTTTTCGATTATCCAGATAGGATGTAAACCAGTTTAAGGTTGAATTGTCTAGGGAGAGGGACTTTAAACGATGGAGGAGAAGTTGGTGATTGACCATGTCAAAGGCTTTAGACAGGTCTACAAAGAATGCTGAGGAAAGAGTATTCTTATTGCAATTATTGTTAATAGAGTCAGTAAATGATAGTAAGGCTGTGGTTGTATTATGAAATGGCCGAAAACCATGTTGGCAGTTAGCTAGGAGATTGTGACTTAATAGGTGGTTAAGTAACTGTTTGTGGATACATTTCTCCATTATTTTTGCAAGAGGTGATAGTAATGCTATGGGGCGGAAGTTGGAATATTCGAGTCACCTCCCTTGAAAAGAGGGATGATATGTGAGATTTTCCAGATAGATGGAATTGTACATTCTTTTAAGGTCCTGTTAATCAGTATAGAGATGGGGTAGGCAATAGCTTTTGCACCTAGTTGGAGGTATTCAGCTGGTAGTTTGTCAGCTGAGGGGGTTGTGGGTTTTAATTTTTGAAGTAAGGACAGTATATAAGAGGTGGGTATGGGTTTGAGGTGAAATGGTGGAGGGATTGGGTTTGGGCTTGATAGTTTGGAGGTATCGGGGCTTTGTTGGTTTGCTAGCTTTAATATAGCGGAAGTAAAGAAATTATTAAAGTCATTAGCTGTTTGTAATGGGCAGTCAGGATTTGAGCCTAAAGGATTTGGTGTGGCCACTTTGCCAGGAGATATTAGCATGTTAATGGTACTCCAGAATGTATTTGGTTGGTGAAGGGATGATTGCTGTAGCTGAGTATAGAAGTTCTTTTTGTCCTGCAGTATAGCTTTTTTTGTCATATTTCTTTGTTGCCTAAAGATAAGGTGATCAGTTGTGTTTTTTGTGGTTCACCATTTAGCCCAAGCTTTATTTCTACTAAGGATTAGTTTCCTTGCATTGTTTGAGAGCCATTGGGCTGTTTTAGATTTAACTCGTATTTCACGCGTAGGTGCATGATGTACAAGTTCTGAACAAGTGCTGAGCATGAATAAGCAAATTTAAGTGCTAAAACTAAGAATCTGTATCTGCACTAGACAAGTTACAGGACAGTAACAAGTGCAAATGCAGGCTTTCAAATCAGAAAGTTGAGAGAGATGGAAGAGATTGCCCAAACGACCAATAACTACAATTTCTGGGCCAGAACCACTCCTTATGTGGTAGACATGTTACCTAGTGCTTACCACTCCCACTGATAAGCTAGAAAGCTTCCCTCCAACACAGAAAGGCTTGGGGGGGTTCAGAAGCTTACATAGAGTCCTGGATACAGCAAATCTGTTTCTAGAACACTTATATATTTATATAAATGAAAACAAACCATGTTGATATAATCCCAGCTGCAAGCATTTTACATCACAAATCATGCTGACATAGTCTTTCTTGCAAATGTTATACATCATTTACAGTGGTGTAGGCATAAAATTCCATTTTGCACACTCAAACTCCTTTTATTGCCCCCAACCAGGGTTGCCAGGTTTCCAACTGGCCGGGTAGGGACAAAAAAAAAGGTCTTTAAACATGGAGCTACTGAACTACTTCTGTTTAATATGGAACATCAGGCAGTTCCGCATTAAACACAAGTAGCTTCTTGTTTACCGTTTTTTGATTGGCCCATATGCCAGTATATGAGCCAATCACAAAACTCAGCTGTGTTTAATGCAGAACTGCCTGGTGTTCTGCATTAAACACAAGCAGCTCCGTGTTTAGCGATTTTTGATTGGCCCATATGCCGGTATATGGGCCAATCAAAAAAAAAAAGCAAAGGGCTATTTCACCGGGATTTAAACCAGCATTGCGGGACTCTGGATCGGGTTGATGATCCCGGGACAATCCCGCTCAAATAGGGACATCTGGCAACCCTGCCCCCAACCCACCAGGGATTTCAAACAAACGGGCACATCAAATGCTGACCCTTGCAGTTAATAAATGTACACACCATTTTCAGTGGTTCCATCTAAAACTGTTAATGGTTTTGGTTTTAGATTTGCAGTCCTCTCTATAAGTAAGTTGTGTACTTGTTTGAGGCATTAATTCAGGCATTTGATAAACAATATGGCCTGAAAAAAAAGTTACAAACTTTGAATGATGCAAAGAAAAAATATAATTAGTAACATATAAAGTGTATGCTTAGCTTACACCCTTGATCACTTCTCTATCTCATCATTGCCAAACATTACATAGATATTCAAGTCCTGCCTTCTTTTAAACCTCATTCCTCCCCTGTATGTAGTGTCACCACATTTCCCGTTTTGTCCTCTCTAATTTGCTCCTGACTTTTTTAAAGATCCCATTTCCAGTTTTATCGCTGTTACTATATTCACTACTTCTAGTACAGTTGGTTTACACTTTTATTTACATTTTCTAGTAATTGTTTTTTTTGGCAGCCAAGGCTTACTACATCTAAGCAATTCCGATTCTGTATCATTGCTCAGAAAAATAATTTCTCTAGTTACACCAATTTGCTCACCCAGTATCTCTGACAGAGATGTCTGCAAGGCATCTTTAAAGTCTGCCAACTCATTACACACCTGGAAAATATGTTGCCAGTTATGTCTTTCTTCTCCATCACATGTCCAATATTTGTTGTCTACCTGAGGAAAAATTCTCCGAAGTCTACTTGAGGTACAGAAATATTTATGTAACCATTTCCAAGGAATAATCCTAAATCTTCTAGATTTTGTTGCATATTTGGGAGATGTACACATGTCCCTCATTTGTTTCTTTGTGAATTGTTTATCCAGTCTTTCTTCCTAATCCTTTATAACCTTCTCTGATTTATTCTTATAGTTATCATGCAGTATTTTATACACTGTACTAATTAATGCTTTTTTAATTGCTGCTTCTGTTCCAGATTCTACTAAAAACTTTACTTGTGCTGGTCTTTCGTCTAAGACCCCCTCCCCTATTTCCTTCTCTTTGCCTATACTCGTATCAATCCTTGATAGGGAAGCCAGCCTCTAATCTGCAGTCCAAATAAGTTCTTGTTGTTTTCCCATTCTGTTACCTTTCTCTGTCTAGTAGTTTTCTCCCCATACCTTGGTTCCTTTGCCAATTTTCTCCAATAAATTCCAGCCCCCTCTTGCCTGTTGTCTGCATCCCTAGTTGCAGTTATCCCTATTGGCAGGATCTCCTTTCTCTATTCATGTGTTGGCTTTGTTTTTAGAAAATGTTCTGCTACTTTGAGTATTATATTCTGTATCATTATTATTCTCCTTAAAGATCTGAATCCAAAATCCAAGTCTATCCTTGATCTGATGTAATTTTCATTCTTCCTCAACCTGTGAGTTTGGATCCAAACTTTAGATCTGACTGCCACTTCTATAACTTAGGCTCCGACTCTCGAGCTCTTCCCTTACCAATAATTCCCCTGTCCTCCAGATTACCTCACATCTTGGTTGCTGCAGTTCAAGCAAGTCAGGATTTTCTTCCATCGTAGTTCCTTGTGGATCGTGAGTGTATTTGCAGCTTAAACTTTAAATTTTTTATTCTTAATATATTTATATCACCCGTCCTTACCCTCTAAAAAAGTTTTGTTTTTGGGTTTCCCCCTGCTTTATAAAACTTTTATATACTGGTTGGTTTAACTCTTCCCTAGCATTGTTGGTAGTTTTTTTTTTCCCTTTTCCCTCTTGGGGAAAAAATATTTAGATAATACTTGTAGTTTCTCTGATTTTGGGTTATGGCTGAGAAATCTGACATGACAGCTGGATTCAAGAAATGCACTTCCTGTGGGCACAAGATCCCACAGTCTGATGCCCACAGGGAGTGCGTGTACTGTCTAGGTCCCTGTCACTTAGATGTAGATCCCAACATCTGTTTGGAATCCCTGAGCTATTAGTGACCGTCGCAACAAACTAATTTTGAAGGGTCTTCTCTTCAGACTACTTCCTTTATAGCTGGATCTTCTAAAGATACAATATGGATTTGTAGAAATAGATGTTTAACATTTAATTGAAATGTATACTATGGATTTGTGCTTTTTCTGTACTATGTATTTGTATTTCTCCAGAGCGTTTCTCCGCAAGACTCCATTGAAAACGGGCTCCTTTGTAACCCAATGGACTATCCCAGAAAACAAACTACAAATAAGAAATAAGAATCCAGGCGCTTAACCCCCCACTAAGAAGCAAAAGGAGCTCAGGGAGTGCAGAAAACGCTCTCCAGCCTGGTCTCCAAAAAGGGCTAGGACTGAGTCATCTGCTAAGACCTTGAAGTTGCCAGATATGAAGCCTTCACATCTGACACAGACATTACTGACTCCTCCTCAACACTGGACTTCTAGGTTCTCCCCTATCAAGTTACATCTCCAACCTTAGGGTCTCCGTTCCTTCAGGTGACCCCACAGAAATCTTCAAGACCTCACTCCCCTTCATCTTCCATTAGATCTTCCCAGAGTCTTTTTGAAGTGGAGGTGGACAGGGTAAGAGATTTCTCAAGATGCAGATGCCAAATGGCGATTTTGCCTGCTCCATCCCCCACCGGATCCCTGAGCCACCATCCTACCTTTGTACTATTAAACTCCTCCTCCAATCCAACCTCCTGCTTAGGAGCCCTTGGATCCGGAGGTTACCAGAATCGATACATCCGATCTGATGGCTGTTCCTTCCTCGGCTCCGATGACGTTGACTTCTCTTATCTGATCGTCTCTGGCCGTGTTGGAGCATGACTGATCTCAGATACAAAGTGACAGCATCTGGTTTGAGGGAATGTCCTAAACTTTGAAGTGTTTGGAGCTGTCACTTTCCCTTGGAACCTCTGCACTGGACCTCGGGGCATAGGTTCATAGGTTTATACTAGGCTAACTGCCCTAGGGCATTTATAAGCCTAGCCCAAAGTTATGTGGCTTACGCCGCCCCTTATGTTAGAAATACTGTGCCCATTAGTTTGTTGTGCCTCTGTCCAGTAGTGACACAGAGATGATTCCCGGGGTAAACCTACGATCTCCCATCCACCGGTCAAGATTTCTCTTGAACAGAGCCAGCGAGGTGCTCTGCCTCACATGGACCGGGATTTTATTCCACAGCATGGGGAGTTTCTGGGTGATAAATCTATCCCTCCAGCACGTCCTATTTATATCCGTGCTAAGGTTTAAGTCTCTTGCTCTAGTGGTTTTGGTGGATTTGGATTTTTTGAGGTGGAGCATGGCCATTAATTCCGGGTTGGTCATGGCCTTGTATGTCAGGCAAAGGTCACCTCTGAGCAGACGGTATGCAACTGAATAGAGTTGGAGTTTCTTCAGTCTGGCAGCATATGACAGGTTTTGGAGTCCCTTTATCCTTTTGGTGAGGAACTTTTGGGGTCTCTCCAATTGCTGCAGGTGTCGGGTGAGATACATCCCGAATGGGGCATTGTACTTGATCATTGGTCTGATAAGTGAAGAGTACAGGGGAACAATGACCTCACTTGATGTGGATGTGAATCCCTTCATGATCAGGTGGGCAATGTAGAAGGTCTTTCGAACCACTTTAGCAACGTGAGCGTCAATCGAGAGGCCACTGTCAACCTGGGTCCCCAGGTCCCTGATAACCTCTTCTGTGCTTAGTGGGTTGCCACCTTTATGGTAGCTTGGGGTTACCTTGTTTTTCCCGAAGGGTATGACTATACACTTTTTTGCGTTTAACTTCAGGCCATGGCTCTGGCACCAGCTATCAGTTTCCGTGAGACCCCTCTGAAGGATGTCTGTGTCCGATGTACTATCCACTATGGCACCTAGTTTGCAGTCATCCGCAAACTTTGTCAGCCATAGTCCTCCTATGTTTGCCTGTACTTCTGAGAAGTAGATGCCGAACAATAGGGGCCAAGGACTGAGCCCTGTGGGACTCCACTTGTAACCGGCTTGGAGTCTGACATGGCTCCAGCAACTCTAACCCTGTGGGTTCTGTCCTTTAGCCAGTTTGCAACCCATCTTGTGACATATGGGTTTACATTTAAGCTGGTAAGTTTCTCTATAATACCCGAGTGGGGTATTGTGTCGAAAGCTTTTGCAAGGTCAAGGTAGGCTGTATGGACTGCCTTTTCCTCATCAATGGCCTTGGTGACTGTTTCGAAGAAGTCGGCCAAGTTCAAAAGGCAAGATCTGCCCTTGACAAAGCCAAACTGGGTTGGGTCCAAGGTCTGCAAGTCCCCTATGTCCTTGTTTGAGTTCCATTATGATCCTCTCCATAGCTTTGCAGACCAGGCTTGTTAAGCTTATGGGGCGGTAATTACCAGGGTCCGTAGAGGCACCGCCTTTGTGGAGTGGGACCACAGTTGCCGTACGCCACTCCTTGGGCACATATCCTGTGGTGAGGCTAAGATTAAACAGCTGCCTTATCTGCAGGTTTAGTTCTTCATTGAGTTCATGTAGCACACAGCCGGGGACCCCATCCGGTCCCATTGATGCTGTGTTTTTAGCTTGAGAGAGAGCAGCTTTCACCTGCGCATTTGAGATGTCTGGGAGGCTACACTCAGTTGGGATAGTTATCTTTCCTTTTGGGGGGGAGGGGTGAAGTTTGCGCTGAACCTGTCTGCCAGTATGTTGGCAATGTCTGTGGGTTCAGTGATTTTTGTATCATTTTGGACTAATTCTGAGCATATCTGGGAGTTTCCACCCAGGTTTCTGACATAGCTGAAGAAGGCCTTATGATTGTCTTTTGAATCTATGGCAATTTTTCTCTCAAAGTTGGCCTTGGATGATTTTATGAGGGATCGTAGTTTCTTGCTAGTGCTGATCAAAGATGCCTTCCCTTTTGGGATTTTGCTCTATCATGTAATAGCTTTCTCCTCTTATTGTAACGTTTGTTTATGGCTGGGGTCCACCAGACTGGACGTTTGCCCTTGGTGGAAAGAGTCTTGGTTTTATTTGGGATTGCCTGATCCATGCAGTCCTGAAGGTGTTCATAGAAGGCATTTGTAAGGGCTTCCAGCTTGGGTTGTGGTTTCCATTGGCTCGGGGCCTTGAAGGATACCACACCTGTCTTGAGTAGTGTGAAGTTTGCTTTAGAGAAGTTCTTCACTGTGGTCTTTTGTTTGGGGTGGGGCGGATGTGGATTTCTAGTGAGATTAGTTTATGATCTGATCTCACCAATGAGGGATATACTTCGGTGTGGAGCATTTTGTCCCCATGTTCGTGATGATGAGATCTAGTATATTTTCTCCTCTTGTGGGGACGGTGACTAGTTGTTCCATGGCATTTGAATTTATGAACTCCAGGAACCTTTGGGCTAGAAAGTTTGGGCTTGAGTAATGTTCCCAGTCTATATTCGGGTAGTTGAAGTCACCCAATATGATGGTGTTTGGTGATACATTTATACCCTCCAGTGTCTTCTGGAAGGCTGTGTGGGTTTCCTGAGTTTGAGAGGGTGGCCTGTAGCATGCTACAAATTGTAGAGCAGTTTTGCCTATGGTTAATTGCACCTGGATGGTTTCCGATGCTTCATGCATAGCCGCCAACCTGGAGGTGTGGGTATCCTTGATGAATATGGATACACCCCCTCCTTTTGTGGTGTGGTCCGGGTTTTGGGGCCGGAACGCATGATATGAGATGAAACCTGATAGTGCCGGGGTGCTCTCAGGAGTCTTGAACCAGGTTTCAGTCACAGCACAGGCATCGATGTTCTCCATACTGAGAAGGGCCTCGAGTGCGTGCATTTTGAGATTTAGACTTCTGGCATTGAGCAGCATTACCCTTAGTTTCTTCACGTTTTTGTTTTCTAGGGTGGTAGGTATAGAATTTGAGCCTTGCCTAAAAAAGGCACTATGGGGGTGGCAAGAGCCTTAGCCAATATCCGGAATCCCAGGTGTGACAGGTGCAAGCCGTCCCTTGCGAAGCAGCGTGGCTTGTCGAGCATGTCATCCCAGGCAGACAGGCACTGGATCCCCTTTGAATGACACCAGAAATTAAGCCAATTGTTAAAGCTGATCATCTTGTCACTATATTGTGGCATCATTCTTGGTGAAGGAAGGATACTGCTCAGGGTCAGGGTCATACCTGCCTGGGCTACATAATCAGAGAGCTCCTCTATGTCTCTCTTCATGTAGTCCAGGGAGGTACGTCTCAGGTCATTCACACCAGCATGGACAATGACTGTGTCATACTTGTACTTGCCGTGGAGTGACCTGAGTGCTTGTGTTATGTGGCGGATTCTAGCGCCCGATAGGCAGCTTACCGTGACGACCTTCTTGTTCAGCCTGGTGAGTGGGACGTCAGTGTGTCTGACTATGGAGTCACCTATGACAAGTATGTTTGGTGTTGTATTTGGCCTTAAGGGCAGTGACTGCTTTGCACACTGATTTTGTTGTTTGTGTTGTTTGTGTGGTGTATTGAGTTTGCAGTTGCTTGGGTGTCTGCTTTGGAGGCCTCTGCTGTTTAGGTAAATTTTTACTCAGAGCCTCCGAGTATGTCTTAGTGTGTGTATGTGTTTGATTCAGTGGTGTGGTTGAGTTATGTGAGACTGGTATTGTGGTGTGTGTAGTTGCCTTCTCCTCCTGCCTGGTCTTGCCAGTCCTGAGTTGAGAGAGCTCAGCCTCCAGTTTCGCTAAATAGCTGCATCTCTCGCAAGTGTTAGTGTTACGTGGGAGGAGGAGAGGGTTGTCCGTGTACGAGGCAATTGTAACATTGTCTCAGAATTCCCAGATTCACCAACTGGGCAGGAGAGGACGCCAGCATCTGACCCTTCGACATGCTAGAAAGATTTATGAGTTGGTATGAGACAGAAAAGTAGTGGGCTTAGCAGGGAAGTGGGCACTCCTGGGGGGTTTTGCTAGTGAGAGATTTGTATAATATAGGAGTGCTTGACCTGCAAAGAGAATGCTTATAAGACAAGGGATATGCTTATAAGACAAGTGCTGAGCTTTTGAGAAGAAAAGCTATTTGGAACAAGTGCTGCACTTTTTAGTGAAGGTGTAAACTGTTTAGGTTCCTAACAGAGCAGTTCTAAGGGAAAAATTGAAGAACAGACTTTCTGGAGCCAGAAAGAGTTTAACCTTGTTTAACCAGCGCTGCCCGATGCTGCTCTAGTGGCAACTCCGCACTAAATCGCGCTAAAGCGTGCTTGATAGCAGGGGCTGGAAAGAAGCAGGAATAGACCCAAAACGGACAATAAAACTACAGTTTCAAGTCAGTAACCACCTCTACGGGGGGGCAGGGAAGCTGCTCAATGTTATTCACTGCCACTGATCAACAGAGAGACTTTCCTTTAGCCCAAGTAAAAATGGCCTCACAGAAACTTTCAAATAGTTCAGGAACAGCAAGCCTGTAACTGAACTTTTTAACTCTCAGAAAAGTGGGAAAAGAGCAAGATTTTTTTGTTTTTGTTTTTTTCAGAGATATCAGAGGTTCACAAGTAATATCAAGTTATAACAGTGCAGTAAATGACCCCACACAAGAGTGCTAGGTCAAGGACAGAAAATATGCAAGTTTTAAGAAAAAACGATTTAAAATTAAGTGCAAACAGGAAATTCAGCAAACAGCTTTTGGTTGTGCTCTAAATACAGCTACTAGTACAGAAATCAAGTTTAACAAGCCAGCAAATGCTCAAGCTAGGCAGCTATGCAGAAAAACTTAGCAAATAAACAGAGAAAAAATACTTAAAATCTCAAAAGTGGCTCCCTTCTTCTCTCAGCGTTTTTTCCTCTTGGAGGGTGCTTCACCAACAGCCAACAAGCCTGAAAAGATGCCCAAACCACGAGGCAACTAGGTTTTAAGAGAGGAAGATGAAGGAGTTTTGGAAATGACCCCTAGTGGCCAATAAAACTACAGTTTCAAGTCAGTAACCACCTCTACGGGGGGCAGGGAAGCTGCTCAATGTTATTCACTGCCACTGATCAACAGAGAGACTTTCCTTTGTGATGATCCTGGGCTGTCTCCTGGACTGTCTGCTGTGAGTGCTGTGGCTCTGGAGGGACTGCCTAGGACATCTCTGGGTCCTTCTACATTTGAAGTGGTGGAGACGGTGTTCTCCCAGCCAAGAATTAATTCGGCTCTACCTCCTTCAGACCCTACCCCTATTCTGACTTCTGTGTTTGAGCCTACTTATCCTCCACTTCAGACACAGCCAGACTCAGAGCTTTTTAGCATCTCTCCCTGCAGAGCTTCCCCTCTCTTCTGACACCTCCCTGGAACATCCCACCGAGGAGGTCCCTTGAAAGAGACTGTGTAAAAGGAAGCACCTAGTTTCCCCTCAAGAATCTAACAGAAGACATGGAGTTTGATGAATGATGAAGGGTTCCCTAAGATCTCCACCTGATGATGCCTCCTTTTCTGGAGACGTCCTTGAAATTCTCTGCCAAAGAGGTGGTTGATCTACCCAAAGCCCTTCCTCAGAAGAGTGTCTGTTCTTGAAAGCCTTTGGGTCTTCCCATCTACATCTTGGGTGACCCCTCCTGTGGATGACCTTGTAGACCTTGTCTCCAGCAGGGCATGGAAGGAGGTGGACACTGTGGAGCCCATACCAAAAAGAGTTGACAAAATCCTCATTGCCCTTCCTATAAGCCCCACTAGACAAAAGCTACCCCTGTAAATGCCAAGGTTGTTGTGGCAGCCAAGAAGAAGAAGCTAGCCAAACAATGCTCCACTGTCCATCTCCCTAACAGGGAGTCTAGGCCGTTAGGTTCAGGAAGTGGGTATACGCATCCGTTACCTTTGAACTGCAATTGCTGAATTATTTGGCCCACTTTACCAGGTTGCAGAGTGACTTACTAAAGGAACACACCATCACTGCCCCATGGACCATGTTTCAAGAGGGACAGAAACACTTTTCCTCAAGAATAGCCACCTTGCAATCCATCTCTAACTTTTCCATGAGGTTAATCTCACACACACTGCTGAGGGGTCCTTAAGGGCCGCTGGTTCAGACATTGCCATAAGGAGATATGCCTGGATTTGACTTTGTGGAACCTTTCAAGGCGTCATTCATCAATGCCCCTTTTGATGTATCATCACTTTTTGGACCAGACATAAAAGATACCCTCTCCCACTGTGAAAAAGATGGGTAAACCTTGTCTGCCATTGGAATCAAATTCTTTTACCACATAAAGACCGTTTTCAAGGAAACAACATGGAGGTGAGAAACTGTGGTTCAAGAAGTCACAAGGGCCTTTCCAGGATTCACAGGGAGAGTTTTCCCCTAAAGGCAGAGGGGAAATAACTATTTTGGTAGACTTTGACCATGTAACAGAGGTCATGCACAGAACCAAGTATTTTGAAATTTCAGCACTCTTGAGCAGTTGTGCCCAATTTGTCCCTCTCTGGAGGCAGTCAGGGGAGCATATCCTTGCACCTAAATGCCTGGCTAGCCATTACAAATGATAACTGGGTGCAAAGAATCATATCCGTAGGAGATTGCATTCCTTTTTTTCAAAACTCCCATTCCAAAGAAAAATCTCCCAGATGTTCCACCCAATGAGAGGGACTTTGCAGAAACAGACATTGCAAAGCTGCTAGACAAGGGAGTCATGTAGAAGGTCCCATCATACAGAACAGGACCCAGAATCTACTCAAGGTTCTTTTTAGTGCCAGAAAAGACAGGGGATCTAAGACCAGTAATAGATCTAACCTTGCTAAACAAGTGCAAAGAGAACTCGAAATTCCATATGGTCATGGTGCAATGGACGACTTGATATGCTCGGTAGATCTTCATTTTGATGTGATAGTACGCGTCTTGAGCAGGCACTAGTGAAGGTTTTTCTGATTCCAGGTGAGAGCCAGTTTTCTGATTCTGGGTGAGAGCCAGTAATTAAGGTAGTGTTTGGTCTCACCACAGCCCCCAGGGTGTTCACCAAATGCATGGCTGTAGCGGCTCACCTAAACTGCTCGGATTTAGTGTTGCCTTACTTAGACGACTGGGTCCTGACCACATCAACCAGGCATCTACTCCTCCAAGCCAGGGATTAACTGCTTCACCTAGTCAATACATTGGGAATCACAATAAGTCCAAAACAGTCTCAAGTACAACCAGTTTGTGATAAATTTTATGGGAGCGTGTCTAGACACACTCGAATGCCTAATCTTCTTACCTTCAAACAGAATTCTGTCCTTGAGATTACATAGCAGGCAAATACTAGCCATCCCTTAGCCACCTACAGAATTGCTTCTCAAAGCACTATGTTCCATGACTGCCACCATAATGTTGATTGCTACAGCTCCACCCATACACGATGATTCTTCAATAGACTCTATACAATGGTCCATACACAGCTATCCTGTAAATCATCCTGTGAACAATCAATCTCCCTGTATTTTTTCCTAATTTCGAGAACAAGGGAAAATAAACCCTTCACCTGTTTAGATGTACATAGACAGTTACATTTTTATTTAGACAGAACAAAGACCTTCAGAAAATCTGGCCAATTATTTGTTTCCTTTTCTAAGGTGAAATTGGGGAAGCCTGTATCCAAAGTAACTGTAGCTAAATGAGTTACAGTTTGCATTTCTTATGTTTATTCTGCAAAAGGTGGTATGCCCCCTGGACACATGAAAGCACATTCTACTTAGGTCACTATTCACCACAGCAGGTTTTGGTCTAGAGTATCTATTGATGATGATTGTGCAGCCAACTCCTGGTCAAAAACTCATACTTTTGTTACACATTGCAAGTTGGATATTGTATCCAGAAATAGAGCCTCCTTTGGCTTGGGGCAGCCACCCAAGAGTTATGTAGCTGGGGATTCTATCCCACAAGTTGAGGAACAAATGAAAATGACATCATCAGATAAAGAAGTTATGTACTCACCATAGTGTTTCATCTGTGTTGATTTTTACATTTCCGCAGCCTTCCTCCTCCATCCCCTATCCCTTCTGGGAAGACTTAGAGGTGTTTCAGGAACCACTGTTCCTTTTGAGCTCCTGATTTTTTCTTCTTCCTATCTACCCTGGCCTCCTCTATGCTTATCCTCCGATTTCCCCCTGATTCCCAAAGTCTTACAGAAAGTCAGAAGTTTGAAGACCACTCTATTCCTCATTGCCCTCTTCTGGCCTCATCAGGTATGGATCCAAGGCAGGATCTAATTCCCATCCTTTGGAGCATCATACTCTCAATCTCCGATCTCTCAGACTAACTGCTTGGTTTCTCTACTTCAGTAATTCTACAAAAATCCAGACAGGCTTCTTTGGTTCGATAGATTATACTAGCTTCTCAGAAGTCTTCCACCAAGAAAGTTTATAATAATAAAAGGAACACATTTTCTATTTAGGTGTCAGAATGGAATATTGATATTTTTTCATAGGTTAGTACTAGGCTATTGGCCCTAGGGCCTGTACAAGCCCAGCCATAACAATTCCCTGGCTGTTTTTTCCCACAATGTTTACTTCCCTGGACCCCTGTCTAGCAGGGGGACTGATGTGATCCCCGGGGTGAATTTCCCATCTCCCATCCAATCATCAAGGTTCCTTTTGAAGAGGGCCAAGAAGGTGCTCTGCTTGACATGGATGGACAGTCCATTCCAGAGTCTGGGGAGTCTCTGGGTCAGGAACCTATCCCTCCAGCATGTTTTATTCATTGTGATGAAAAGGTTTAAATCCCTGGAGCATGCATCTGAGGGATTGGGATTTCTTTAAGTGTAGTATGTCCAACAGCTCAGGGTTTGACATGGCTTTGTATTTTAAGCAGAGATAGCCTCTGAGAAGGCGATATGCAACAGAGTATAGCTGGGGTTTTTGTTAGACATTCAGCATAAGGCATCTGCTTTAGGCCTGTCATTCTTTTAGTGGGGTATTGCTGCGGCCTTTCCAGTTGTTGCAGATGTCTTCAGAGGTACATATCAAACGGGCCGTTGTATTCTATAATGGGTCTAATGAGGGATGAGTACAGTGGGAGAATAGTGCCTCTATTTCAGATATTCTTATGTTTTTCTGTTCACCTTTTTAGCATGGAGCTAGTTTTCCTGGTTACAACTAGCAGATGATATGAATTTTCATGTAGGGAAAGGTAACAATCTTTCATCTTCCCTCTCCACTTCAAGGTTATTTAGGGTCTTTCATCTCAGACCTCCAATAAAAGATTAGTCTCCTCCTTGGGATCTCACTCTTGTGCTTCAAGGCCTTACTCAGATACCCTTTGAACCTGCTGGTTTATTTGAACTAAAATACATGTCTTGGAAGACTGCTTTTCTATTGGACATTAACTTCAGCAAGAAGAGTGTCGGAATTACAAGCTCTGTCTTCTCAGCCACCTTATATTATCTTCTTCAAGGATGGTCTCTACCTCAGAACAACTCTGTTTCATGCCAAAGGTTGCCACAGAGACGAATATTAACCAGTCCATTCACCTGCCTGTATTTTTTTTCCAAATTATTCCAATAAGGGATAATGTATGCTGCATTCACTGGATGTGCATAGACAGTTGTGCTTCTGTCTACACAGAACTAAACCACACAGGAAATCTGAACAATTGTTCATCTCTTTCTCAAATAGATTAGGCCAGGTCGTATCCAAAATTACATTAGCCAAGTGGATTACTGATTGTATTTCTGCGGTCAACTGTCAGCATGGCATGCAACTTCCCCATCCTGTTAGAGCTCATTCTACCAGGTCCATGTCTACCTTGTCTGCTTTCTCCACAAGAACTCCTATTGACGAAATTACTCGACATCTGTGTTATCCAGTTCATTATGCATCACATTCCACCCATCTTCCCCCAATCTAAATCAGCTGGGAACCCCATAGGTTCCTAGTCTGAACTTCAGTGTGGTTGCTTTCTTTTGTTTTGGTTTTTCTAGTAGTATAACTGTACTTCACCTATGAGAGGGCAGCAAACTCGATCTGAGGAATTAGAGGAGGAGTGTGGCATTTTGGGAGAGGGAGGAGCTTGAGGCTTGGATTGTGAGTCTGAAGAAATGGCTGAGTTGGATCCAAGGTTGGATCCGTATTCCCAGTAGTGATACATAATGAAATTGGACAACACAGATGCCAAGTTATGGTAAGTACATAACTTCTAATCCTTGTCATTTTCTTTCCTCCTCATGTCTGTTCCTGGGGACTTTCCTGTAGATTGGTTGTACTTCACCATTTTTATCTCATCCCCTTCTATACTAACTGTTAGTAATTGAGCTTCCGCTACCTCTAACCTTGGCGCATATAATTCTTCCATAAACATTTCCATTTGTACCTTTTCTTGATTTGCATATTTCTCTGCTTTATACAGACTTTCACAGAATAGCCAAAATATTTCTAATACGTCTACAAGATCTCTTAACTTCCTTATAGGCTTCCTAAGCTTGGCAACAGCCCTTTTTGCTTTCTGTTGCCTGAGTCGTGCTAAAAGTTTTTGTGCTCTAGAGTTATTACCAAAAAACAAGTTGCTTAACAGCAGTTTTGCTAAACTCATGAATAATATTGAGATAATTCCTTATTTTCTGCTTTGCATTCTCCAGTTGCTCCTCCTCTTGTTCTCTTGAGAATTACCCCTATTCTGCAATACTTTAACATTTGTCTGTCCTAAATAAATCTTGTTGCTTCTTAACCATATCTCCCTTTCTTTTATTTCCACCCTTGTTTAAACTCCACTTCAGTTTTATCCTACTCCATAGCTACATTTTCTGAAGAAATCTTATCTTCTCTAATAGCTACTGAATAATTTCCAGTACCCATTCCTTAAATTTTTCTATTTTCAACAGATGGGTATGAAAGCACCATTGTCTCATTTTTATTTCATTACCGTGTTTTTATTTTAGTTGTTGACGCACGATATGAAATGGTTATTGGGTGCGTACCACGACCTTCAGTTAAATGCGCATGTTCCTCTGAAATGTAACTTCTTTCTAGCCTAACCCAGTTTTTATGTCTTTGGGAATAATGTGTCAATTCACTCCAATCTCCTAGTACTGAATTATCTTTCATGCCAAATATTTTCACAAATTTCTTCAAAAGTCTACCCTCCTTTGTTACATTTTTCCTTCTGGACCTCTAGACATGTATTCACTGTTGCAAATCAAGTGCCAGTCCCCACTTACAAGTAATATTCCTTGCTGAAGGTTGATCATTTCTCCCAGAATTTTCTTTAAAGACCACTATAGGCAATTGAAAAGAAAACGTTTGCTTTTATCTTGCCATGAATTACTGCACCTCCCAAAGCTGCTTGCAGCAAATAAGTACTCATTTCTAATTTTGTTTTTAATGGGATTATTTTGGAAAGTTAAATCTGTCCCATAATGCACAGTTTGTAAGAATAAGTAGCCCTACCATTTGTCAGACTAGACTTCCGTTCACTTAGAATGGAACAGCTGAAAAAAAAAATGCCAGGTTTGAGAGTCTGCAGCTGGTGTTATTGACTGGTCTGCACTGAGTTTTTTTATGCAGAATTGTTGGAAATGTTTAATCTGACAAGGGGTACCAGGCAAGGGTGCCCACTAGTTCGTACCTCTTTCTACTCTGCATTGAGCCATTGGCAAAAAGTTGTAGGCAAGCAAGTATTGAGAAAATTAAAGAATGTGGGAGGGGGTATAAAATAGTACTATATGCGGACGTGTCAGTAAGTTTTCAGTAATACACATAGATGTGGGAACATAATAGATATTTGAAATGTTTGGCCTGATCTGGTTATATGTAATCTAAGTAAAACTCCATGTAAATTTAATGTAGGAATTAGTAGAGATGTAGCCATTTTAGAAGGATATTAGGAGAATGAAATATCTGGTTATACAGCTGAGACAGACATGCGTGGTTTCAAGGAATGCTACTTAAAGGTAATGGGGATCTAGACTGAGAGAGAGACTTTTGATTATTGAAAAAAAATACTCTTTGAACTAGATCAGATATCTCTGGCTTTATAGATTGTTCTTCCACAGTTGCTATATATTGGGCAGGTCTTTTTTAGCATAGCCATCCAGAAGATTTATAGATGGATGAGATGTTCATTATTCTCACTGCTGTAGGTTCATTGGTTCATAGGTTGATACTAGGCTATCTGCCCTAGGGCATTTATAAGCCTAGCCAGAGTGTGTTTGGCTTTCGCCACCCTTTTAGATTAGTTGACTGTGCCTCTGTATAGTAGGTCACAGAAGATAGCCCTTTTAAGGTTAGTTTACTGTGCCTCTGTCTAGTAGGGACACAGAAGAGATCCCAGGGGTAAACCTACGATCTCCCATCCACTCGTCAAGATTTCTCTTGAAGAGGGTCATTGAGGGGCTGTGCCTAACATGGATTGGGATTTTGTTCCAGAGTGATTGAAGCCTCTGGGATATGAACCTGTCCCACCAGAATGTCCTATTTATTTCTGTGCTGAGGTTGAAGTCCCTGGAGCATGTAGCTCTAAGGGATTTGGATTTCCTGAGGTGGAGCATATCCATTAATTCTGGTTTGGACATGGCTTTATACGTCGGGCACAGATCGCCTCTGAGTAGGCGGTAAGCAACTGAGTAGAGCTGGAGTTTCTTTAGCCTAACTGCGTAGGGCATCTGTTTGAGTCCCTTGATCGTCTTGGTGAGGTACTTATGGGATCTTTCCAGTTGCTGCAGGTGTTGGGTAAGGTACATCCCAAATGGGGCACTGTATTCAATTATGGGCCTGATGAGTGATGAGTAGAGGGGCACAATGACCTCTCTTGATGTAGATGTGAACCCTTTCGTGATAAGGTGGGCTATATAGAAGGTCTTTCTAACCACTTTGGCAACGTGATTGTCAAAGGAGAGATTGCTATCTACTTGGGTCCCCAGATCCCTAATTACTTCTTCCGTACTTAATGGATTACCACCTATGTCGTAATTTGTGGGCACTTTGTTTTTCCCAAAGGGGATGACTATGCACTTTTTGGCATTTAGCTTTAGGCCATGGCTCTGGCACCAGTTATCCGTCTCTGTGTGACCCTTTTGGAGGATGCTTGTGTCAGACGGCGAGTCGATTATGGCACCCAGTTTGCAGTCATAGTCCTCCCGTGTTAGCCTGCACCTCAGAGAAATATATACCGAACAAGGGAGGTCCCAGGACTGAGCCTTGTGGGACGCCACTTGTAACTGGTTTAGAGTCTGACATGGCACCTGCAATTCTGACCATGTGGGTTCTATCCCTGAGCCAGTTTGCAACCCATCTTGTGACACAGGGGTTGATATTTAAGCTGGTGAGCTTATTTATGATGCCGGAGTGGGGTATTGTGTCGAAGGCTTTTGCGAGGTCCAGGTAGGCTGTGTGGACTACCATCCCGTCATCTATGGCCTTGGTGACTGTTTCAAAGAAGTCGACCAGGTTCAAGAGGCAAGGTCTGCCCTTAACAAAGCCGAATTGGGTAGGATCCAGTGTTTGGAGGTTCCCAATGTCTTTGTTTATGAGTTCCATGATGATACGCTCCATAGCTTTGCAGACCAGGCTAGTCAGGCTTATAGGGCGATAGTTTCCAGGGTCCGTTGTGGCACCACCTTTGTGGAGTGGGACCACTGTTGCTGTACGCCATTCCTTGGGTACATATCCTGTAGTAAGGCTGAGATTGAACAGTGACTTTGTGAGGGTTCAGTTCTTCTTGGAGCTCATGTAAGACGCAGCCCGGGACACCGTCTGGTCCCATTGATGCTGTGTTTTTTGCTTTGGAGAGGGCAGCTCTCACCTGTGCATCTGTGATGTCAGGGAGGCTACACTCTGTTGGGATAAACATTTGCTCTTTTGGGGGGTGGGAAGGGGGGGAGAAGTTTGCACTGAACCTGTCTGCCAGGATGTTGTCAATGTCTGTGGGTTCAGTGTATTTTTTGTCATTTTGCACTAACTCAGAGCATATCTGGGAGTTGCCACCCAGGTTCCTGACATAACTAAAGAAGGCCTTGTGATTATCTTTAGCGTCTTGTGCAATTTTTCTTTCGAAGTTGGCCTTAGGTAATTTTATGAGGGATCGTAGTTTCTTGCTAGTACTGATCAAAGATGCCTTCCCTTTTTGGGATTTTGCTCTATCGTGTAGTAGCTTCCTCCTCCTGTTGTATAGCTTATTTATGGCTGGGGTCCACCAGACAGGTCTCCTGCCTTTGGAGGAGTGAGTCTTGGTTTTATTTGGGATAGCACAATCCATGCATTCCTGTAGGTGTCCATAGAATGCGTTTGTAAAGGATTCTGCGGTTTGGGCCATATTTTCCACTGGCCCGGGGGCTTTGAAGGATTCCACCTCGGTTTTGAGAAGTGTGAAGTTTGCTTTTGAGAAGTTCTTCACCATTGTTTCCTTGGCTGGGGGTGGGGACGGGATATGGATGTCCAGTGAGATTAATTTATGGTGAGATCTTACCAATGAGGGGTATACCTCTGATATGGAACAGAGAGTCCCCATGTTGGTGATGATCAGGTCCAATATGTTTTCCCCTCTTGTGGGAGTCGTGACCAGTTGTTCCATAGCATTTGAGTTTATACATTCTAGGAACCATTGGGCGAGGGTGTTGGGGCTTGAGTAGTGCTCCCAGTTTATGTTTGGGTAGTTGAAGTCACCCAATATGATGGTGTTTGGAGAGACCTTCATATTCTCCAGTGTTCTCAGGAAGGCTGAGTGGGGTTCCTGAGCTTGGGAGGGTGGTCTGTAGCAGGCTACAAACTGAAAGGCAGTTTTTCCCACTGTTAGTTGCACATGGATGGTCTCCGATGCTTCGTGCAGTGCCACTAACCTGGAGGTGTGGGTATCTTTGATGAATATGGATACTCCCCCTCCTTTTGTGGTTCGGTGTGAGTTTTGGGGCCGAAAAGCATGGTATGAGGTATAACCTGGTAGTGCTGGGGTGCTCTCGGGAGCCTTGAACCAGGTTTCTGTTACTGCACAGATATCGATATTCTCCATACTGAGGAGAGCCTCGAGTGCGTGCATCTTGAGGTTTGCACTACTGGCATTGAGCAGCATTACCCTTAGTTTCTTTTTCCTTGTGTTGTATGGAGGTGGGTTTGGTTTTGAGCCTTGCCTAAAAAAGGCACTATGGGGGTAGCAAGAGCTTAGCCAATATTCGAACGCCCAGAGGTGACAGGTGCAAGCCGTCCTTAGTGAAGCAACGTGGCTTGTCGAGCATGTCATCCCAGGCTGACAAGACACTGGATCCCCTTTGAATGACACCAATACTTTAGCCAATTGTTAAAATTGATCATTTTGTCTGCATCATTCTTGGTGAGGGTAAGATGCTACTCAAGGTCAGGGTCATACTGGCCTGGGCTACATGATCAGAGAGCTCCTCTGTCTCTTTTCATGTAGTCCAGGGAGGTACATCTCGGGTCATTCACACCAGCATGGACAATGACGGAGTCATATTTGAACTTGCTTTGGAGTGACCTGAGTGCTTTTATTATGTGGCGGATCCTGGCACCCGACAGACAGCTTACAGTGACCTTCTCCTTGTTCAGCCTGGTGAGTGGGACGTCAGTGTGTCTGACAATAGAGTCACCTATTACAAGTGTATTAGGTGTGTTGTTTAGCCTTAAGGGCTGTGACTGTGTGGCACACTGACTTTGTGAACTATGTGATACGTGGGTATTGTTGTGGGGTAGCGTTTGCTTGTATGTCTGCTTTGGAGGTCTCTGCTGCTTGGGCAGATTTTTATTTAGAGCCTCCAAGTATGTTTTTGTGTGTTTGTGTTTGGTTTGCTGTTGTGATAGGTCTGTGTGAGACTGGATTTGTGATGTGTGTGGTTACCTTCTCCTCCTGACTGACTGCGCCAGTACTGGGTTGAGAGAGCTCAGCCTCCAGTTTGGCTATATAGTTGCATCTCTCACATATATTTGAGCTTGTTGGGAGGAGGAGAGGGTGGTCTGTGTACATAAGGCAGTTGTAACATTGCCTCAAGATTCCCAGATTCACCAGCTGGACTGGAGAGTAAACCTGAAACTGACTTTTGGACATGCCAGAATAGTATAAGGAACTACTTTTTGATTGCTCAAAAAGGACCAATAAGGAGCCAAATACTTAAAGGGAGTATAAGTGGGGTGTAGTGCTTTAGTTTATTAGTGCTGACTTATAAAATTACTTATACGAGCAACTGCAGGGCTTTAGAATGAAAATAGAGTGCTTACTTTTAGATTTAGGACAGTTCTGAGGGGAAAAAGTGAAGAGCAGACTTTGTGGAGCCGGTAATAATTTAAACCCGTTTAAGCGGCACTGTCCGATGCTGCTCTATGTGCAAAATTGTGCAAAAGTGCGCAAATGCGGGTTTTAAAGCAGGGAAACTGAGAGAGATAGGAACTGACCCAAAACGGCTAATAAGCTTCTAGTTTCAGGGCTGAGACCACTCCTCCAGGGACAGATAGGCTGCTCAAAGCTCCCCACTCTCACTGGTGAACAGAGAAGCTTCCTCCTATCCAAGTAAGGATATGGGCAACACAGGAAACTATACCACAGTCCGGAATTCAGCAAAACCTGAAATCTGGACTTATCTATTTCAGCAAAGGCGGGAAAAGAGAATATTTGTTTTTTTTTGTTTGTTTTTTGTTTTTTTCAGGAAACAGCAGAAAAACACACAGAAAACACTGTAAATGCTGTAAACAGGCTAGCGCAGTTTAGTGTGTAGCCTACAACAGTTATACAATACAAAAACAACTTAAATTGATATAAAACAAGTGCAAAAACTGTAAAAAGCAGAAGGCAAGTGCAATTTAAACTTTTTAAAGCACAGATAAGTTAGAAATTCACTTTTTTGGCGGGAAAAGGCAGTCTGAGCAAAAAAAACAGAGAAAAAAATACTTAAATCTGGAAAAGTCTCTCTTGGGTCTCTCTGTTGCCTGTATCACTCTGCAGGACACCACAAGGAGCTGTGCAGAGTTGTATACTGGCGCAAAACCGTGCAAATGCAGGTTTTAAAGCAGGGAAACTGAAAGAGATAGGAATTGACCCAAAACGGCCAATAAGCTACTAGTTTCAGGGCTGAGACCACTCCTCCAGGGACAGATAGGCTGCTCAAAGCTCCCCACTCTCACTGGTGAACAGAGAAGCTTCCTCCTGTCCAAGTAAGGATATGGGCAACACAGGAAACTATACCACAGTCCAGAATTAAGCAAAACTTGAAATCTGGACTAATCTAGTTCAGCAAAGGCAGGAAAAGAGAATTTGTTTTTTTCAGGAAACAGCAGAAAAACACACATAAAACACTGTAAATGCTATAAACAGGCTAGCGCTTTAGTGTGTAGCCTACAACAGTTATACAATACAAAAACTACTTAAACTGTAAAAAGCAGAAGGCAAATGCAATTTAAACTTTTAAAGCACAGATCAGTTAGAAATCCGTTTTTTAGGCAGGAAAAGGCAGATGGAGCAAAAAAATAGAGAAAAAAAATACTTAAATCTGGAAAAGTCTCTCTTGGGTCTTTCTGCTGCCTGTATCACTCTGCAGGACACCACGAGGAGCTGTGCGGAGTTGTATACAATAACAGACTTTTTAAATCACAGATTCGCTAAAAAACTGGCCTTTTAGGCAGAATTAGTTAAGACAGCAAGAAAAGCAGAAAAGTGATACTTAATCACTCCAAAGTCTTTCTTTTGTCTCTCTGCTGCTGTAGACTCTGCAGAACACCTGGAAGGCACTTGCTGAGCGGAATACAAGTGTAAAAACTGTGCAAATGAGGTTTTTATAGCAGGGAAGTGAAAGAGAGAGAAATTAGCCCAAAATGGCCAATAAACTACTAACTTCTGGGCTGAAACCACTCCTCCAGGGACAGATAGGCTGCTCAAAGCTCCCCTCTCTCACAGGTGAACAGCGAATCTTCCTTCTATCCAAGTAAGGTAATGGCAACACAGTAACTTTTAACACAGCCCTGGATTCAGCAATAACCTGAAAACTGGACTATACTAGTTCAGAAAGGCGGGAAACAAGTATATATATATTTTTTCCAGGAAATAGAGCAGATACAATCAAAATTAGCCCAAAAAGGCCAATAAACTACTAACTTATGGGCTGAAACCACTCCTCCAGGGACAGATAGCCTGCTCAAAGCTCCCCTCTCTCACAGGTGAACAGAGAAACTTCCTTCTATCCAAGTAAGGTATGGCAACACAAACTTATAACACAGCCCTGGATCCAGCAATAACATGAAAACTGGACTATACTAGTTCAGAAAGGCAAGAAACAAGTATATATATATTTTTCCAGAAAATAGAGCAGATACAATCAAAACAACACTTTACCCAATTAACCAGTTACAAATCTTAAAACTGAGCCCTGTTTCAGCAGTCTCTAATCAGATAAGTTCTAACTGCACCGTCCTGCCACTAGGGTACAGAGAAACCTTCTCCAAAAAAGAAGGCCTGTATCAGGGCACAAGTTATACAAGCAAAGCTAGATCCAGCCGGCCTGAATCTAGTCTATGCTACAGCAAACAAGGCGTACTGATTTCAAAAAGAAACAGTTCAAGTAAGCATGCACAATAAGCCTTTAACCAGAAATTCCCAGCTCAGAAGGGCAGAATCTAGCCTCTCCTCCCACAAGAGTGCAGACCACAAACCTACTTAATGTAAAATAACTGGCCTGAAGCCCAAGTTCTTAATGCAGAACTAATACACTTTTAGAATAACAGACACTGAGCCTTCAATCAGCAGTTCCCAACTTAGAAGGATGTACGCTACCTGTCCTGCCACAACAGTGCAGATCACAAACCTTCTTAATGTAAAACAACTGGTTTGAAGCCCAAGTGCTTAAACCAAGGGCCTTAGAATAACAGTTACAATTTAATCAGGCTACTAATAAGCAGAAATAAAGGTAGCAGAATAAATTCAATAATGTAATGTAATAGCCTTTTGGCTGTAAAGGTTGTATCCTGCCTAGGATACAGCAAATGGACAGCTTCACAAAGCTCTGGCTCCCCCCAACACCTTCACTCTTGCTGCCGATTGACCAGTGCCTTGGTCATATTTGACAGCTTCACAAAGCTCTGCCCCCCCCCCTCCAACACCTTCACTCTTGCTGCCGATTGACCAGTGCCTTGGTCATAGTGAAGACTTCAGTCTTTTCATGCCTCCTCAGGAGGAAGCAGCTCTGACTTTCCACAAGGAGCAGCAATCAGTCCTGAAACTTCATTTCTGTCAAATAAGTTGCAACAGGGGAATCTTCTCAGAAATCATTGAAATTTTAAGAAAAACATGTTTTAGTTTATTTAGTGAGTAAAACAGGTATTTCCCCTTTAAGAAACCCATTATTTTTTCGTATAGTATTGGCAATTTCCTGTCAGGGACAGCTGTTTTTAGCTGTGGACCTAATATTTAATTTGGGGCTATTTTGTGTAAAACATGTATTGCTTATGTAAAGATGTATATTTAAGGATCGAGAAGCGTTTTCAATGGGCAGAAAACTTTTTAATTTTTTTTTGTGCTTGTGTACACTTTGTGACACCTTACTGTCTATTTTTCCTGTCTGTGGGAATTGTGGCCAAGTGCTTTATTTCTGTGTTTCCCTTTGACTGAAAAGGTTACTGTGTGTGTGTGTGTGTGTGTGTGTGTGTGTGTGTGTCTGTTGCTTGTGAGCACTTGTGTAACAAATAACTTGTGGCTGACTCATTCTAGCGCCATTTACTAGCATTCAGAAGTCATCCTCTTCTACAGCATGGTTACTCTAGTCCTAATGATTGTTCTGTACATAAAAAGAAGAAACAACACAACAGAGTCCTTGTCACCACCACATGCTCAGATAGTGCTTACCTGTAGTGGCCAAATGGTGTTTCTCATACCACTCACTTGCTTTACAGTGTTCCGCTGGTGTAGTCCTTTCAGTCTTTGTGGACCTGGTGTCATCTATGTCCTCTTCAGTTGTTCCAGTGTTTGATTTCGGCATAGGAGAACCATCTTATTTGAGACTTGGAACTGGGAGACACTGGAACTTTTCTCATGGTAACCAAGGGAAAAGACCTCTTGATATGGCCAATGTTACAACTGCCTCATGTACACAGACAACCCTCTCCTCCTCCCAACAAATTCCAACACATGTGAGAGATGCAACCATATAGCCATACTGGAGGCTAAGCTCTCTCAACTCACTACTGGCAAAACCAGTCAGGAGGAGAATGAAACCACACTCGCTACAATTCCAGTCTCACATAGACCTACCATGACATCAAACCAAACACATAAACACACAAAAACATACTCGGAGGCTCTAAATAAAAATCTGCCTAAGCAGCAGAGACCTCCAAAGCAGACACCCAAGCAACCGCTACCCCAAAACAAAACACATGCAACACATAGCTCACAAAGCCAGTGTGCCGAACAGTCACAGCCCTTAAGGCTAAACAACACACCTCATACACTTGTAATAGGTGACTCTATCGTCAGGCATACTCATGTCCCGCTCACCAGGCTGAACAAGGAGAAGGTCACGGTGAACTGCCTGTCGGGCGCTAGGATCCACCACATAACACAAGCACTCAGGTCACTCCAAGGCAAGTACAAATATGACTCAGTCATTGTCCATGCTGGTGTGAATGACCTGAGACGTACCTCCCTGGACTACATGAAAAGAGACATAGAGGAGCCCAGGCCGGTATGACCCTGACCTTGAGTAGCATCTTACCCTCACCAAGAATGATGCCACAATATGAAGATAAGATCAATTTCAACAATTGGCTTAAGTATTGGTGTCATTCAAAGGGGATCCAATGCCTGTCAGCCTGGGATGACATGCTCGACAAGCCACGATTCTATGCTAGGGACTGCTTGCACCTGTCACCCCTGGGCATTTGGATATTGGCAAAGGCTCTTGCTACCCCCATAGTGCCTTTTTTAGGCAAGGCTCAAAAGACAAACTCACCTCCATAGGTATCACAAGGGATAAGAAACTAAGAGTAATGCTACTCAACGCCAGAAGTCTAAACCTCAAGATGCACGCACTCAAAACTCTCCTTAGCATGGAGAACATCGATATCTGTGCAGTAACAGAAACCTGGTTCAAGGCTCCCGAGAGCACCCCAGCACTGCCAGGTTATACCTCATACCATGCTTTTCGGCCCCAAAACTTGGACCGAACCACAAAAGGAGGGGGAGTATCAATATTCGTCAAAGATACCCACACCTCCAGGTTGGTGGCACAGCACGAAGCATCAGAGACTATCCATGTGCAACTAACAGTGGGTAAAACTGCCTTCCAGTTTATAGCCTGCTACAGACCACCCTCCCAAACCCAGGAACCCCACTCAGCCTTCCTGAGAACACTGGAAAATATGAAGGTCTCTCCAAACACCATTATATTAGGCGACTTCAACTACCCAAACATAGACTGGGAGCATTACTCAAGCTCCAACACCCTAGCCCAAAGGTTCCTAGAATTTATTAACTCAGATACTATGGAATAACTTGTTATCACTCCCACAAGAGAGGAAAACATACTGGACCTGATCATCACCAACATGGGGACTCTATCCTCCAGACCAGAAGTGTATCCCTCACTGGTAAGATCAGACCATAAACTAATCTCACTGGATATTCACATCCCGACTCCACCCCCTGCCCAGAAAACCACAGTGAAAAACTTCTCTAAAGCAAATTTCACACTCCTCAAAACCGAGGTGGAATCCTTCAAAGCCCCCGGGCCTGTGGAAAATGCGTCCCAGACCGCAGAATCTTTTATAAACGCATTCTGTGAACACCTTCAGGAATGCATGGATCATGCAATCCCAAATAAAACCAAGACCCAATCCTCCAAAGGCAGACGTCCTGTCTGGTGGACCCCAGCCATAAACAAACTATACAATAGAAGGAGGAAGCTACTACATGATAGAGCAAAATCCCAAAAAGGGAAGGCATCTCTGATCAGTATTAGCAAAAAACTACGGGCACTCATAAAATCGTCTAAGGCCAGATTCGAGAGAAAAATTGCACAGGACACTAAGGATAATCACAAGGCTTTCTTTAGTTATGTTAGGAACCTGGGTGGGAATTCCCAGATATGCTCAGAATTAGTCCAAATTGACAAAAAATACACCGAACCCACAGACATTGCCAACATCCTAGCTGACAGGTTCAGCACAAACTTCTCCCCCCCACCTCCCCACCAAAAGGGCAAATATCTATCCCAGCAGAGTGCTGCCCCCCTGACATCTCAGATGCTTAGGTAAGAGCTGCCCTCTCCAAAGCAAAAAACACAGCATCAGTGGGACCAGACGGTGTCCCGGGCTGCGTCCTACATGAACTCCAAGAAGAGCTAAACCCAAACATAAAACTACTGATGTTAAATTGTCAATCTCGCCTTCATTCTTGCTGGATGGGTTCGGAGCCCATCCTCGGCTCCGACTCGGCCAATACTAAAGCTCGAGAGCTATTTCCACCGGCTCGAGGCTCCCCTATATCCCACAATGCTAGGCGGTAAATACCCAGATCTCGTTTGCCGCTTTAGCTACAAGGTGCTTGTTTCTACCGGCTCTGCAGGTTAGTGACTTTTTATAGTTGTAAAACTTCAAAATCCCCTTATTTTTTCTTAGAATAGTTTCTTAACAGTTTATTAGTTATCTATCCTAGTTTCCTTCGGGTTCCCCTAATTGTTTTTCCCGTTTATCCCCTGTTAATTTCCTTAGGCCTTCGGGCCCTCCTCCCTTCCCCTTAGTCATACTTATTGTGGGAGTGGTTGGATTATTTTCCCCTTTCTTTAAAGGTGTCTCTGTGTGTGTGTGTGTCTGTGTTTCACAGTTCTTTAGGATGTCTAAAGACACTAAGGTCTCAGGCTTTAAGAAGTGTGACTCGTGCTGTCAGAAAATGTCTCTGACAGACGGTCACACTTCTTGTCTATATTGCCTGGGACCTTTGCACCTGCAGGACTCTTGTTCTGTCTGCCACGCTTTCATAGGTTCATAGGTTTATACTAGGCTATCTGCCCTAAGGCATTTATAAGCCTAGCCTAAATGTTTGTGGCTTACGCCACCCCTTATATGAAAAAATACTGTGCCCATTAGTTTGTTGTGCCTCTGTCCAGCAGTGACACAGAGATGATTCCCGGGGTAAACCTACGATCTCCCATCCACAGGTCAAGATTTCTCTTGAACAGAGCCAGCGAGGTTCTCTGCCTCACATGGACCGGAATTTTATTCCACAGCATAGGGAGTCTCTGAGTGATAAATCTATCCCTCCAGCACGTCCTATTTATATCCGTGCTAAGGTTTAAGTCGCTTGCTCTAGTGGTTTTGGTGGATTTGGATTTTTTGAGGTGGAGCATGTCCATTAATTCCGGGTTGGACATGGCCTTGTATGTCAGCCACATGTCACCTCTGAGCAGACGGTATGCGACTGAATAGAGCTGGAGTTTCTTCAGTCTGGCAGCATATGACAGATTTTGGAGTCCCTTTATCCTTTTGGTGAGGAACGTTTGGGGTCTCTCCAATTGCTGCAGATGTCGGCTGTGATACATCCCGAATGGGGCATTGTACTCTATCATTGGTCTGATAAGTGAAGAGTACAGGGGAACAATGACCTCACTAGATCTGGATGTGAATCCCTTCATGATCAGGTGGGCAATGTAGAAGGTCTTTCTAACCACTTTAGCAACGTGAGTGTCAAAAGAAAGGCCACTGTCAACCTGGGTCCCCAGGTCCCTGATAACCTCTTCTTTGCTTAGTAGATTGCCACCTATATGGTAGCTTGGGGTTACCTTGTTTTTCCCGAAGGGTATGACTATACATTTTTTAGCGTTTAACTTCAGGCCATGGCTCTGGCACCAGCTATCTGTTTCCGTGAGTTCCTTCTGAAGGATATCCGTGTCCGATGCACTTTCCACTATGGCGCCCAGTTTGCAGTCGTCTGCAAACTTTGTCAGCCAAAGTCCTCCCATGTTGGCCTGTACTTCTGAGAAGTAGATGCCGAACAATAGGGGGCCAAGGACCGAGCCCTGTGGGACACCACTTGCGACCGGCTTGGAGTCTGACATAGCTCCAGCAACTCTAACCCTGTGGGTTCTGTCCTTAAGCCAGTTTGCAACCCATCTTGTGACATATGGGTTTACATTTAAGCTGGTAAGTTTTTCTACAATACCCGAGTGGGGTATTGTGTCGAAACCTTTGCAAGGTCAAGGTAGGCTGTATGGACTGCCTTCCCCTCATCAATGGCCTTGGTGACTGTTTCGAAGAAGTCGACCAAGTTCAAAAGGCATGATCTTCCCTTGACGAAGCCAAACTGGGTCGGGTCCAATGTCTGCAGGTCCCCTATATCTTTATTTATGAGCTCTATTATGATCCTCTCCATAGCTTTGCAGACTAAACTTGTTAAGCTTATGGGGCGGTAATTACCAGGGTCCGTAGAGGCACCGCCTTTGTGGAGTGGGACCACAGTTGCCGTACGCCACTCCTTGGGCACGTATCCTGTGGTAAGGCTGAGATTAAACAGCTGCCTTATGTGCGGGATTAATTCCTCATTTAGCTCGTGTAGCACACAGCCGGGGACACCATCCGGTCCCATTGATGCTGTATTTTTAGCTTTAGAGAGAGCATCTTTCACCTGCGCATTTGAGATGTCTGGGAGGCTACACTCCGCTGGGATAGTTCTCTCTCCTTTAGGGGGGGAGAGGGGGGTGACGTTTGCACTGAACCTGTCTGCCAGTATGTCTTTCAGTCCAAGAGACCTGCAGGAACGCAAAAATAAGTTGATACTTCGAGGTTTATTAAAGCCTGAAGGCTCCCTGACCCAGACCGCGTCAGGAAAACCTTCCAAGCCTTGCAAGGCATCGGCTCCAGCTTCGGAGCCATCCGCTGGTGGCTCTGTGGTTGCTTCGACATCGACTCTGTCTGGAGCCGATGTTTTGAAGACTAAAACGGTTACCTCGGCTCCGGCTGGAGCCGAGAGGTCCGCGACTCAAACGGCTCCGATAGTTTTGTCGGAGCCATCTACTAGAAAGAGGTCTAGATCCCCATCCATTGGCTCTATCCACTCGGCCCCAGGATCTCCACTATTGTCAGAGAGGAGCCATAGGTCCCACTCGTCTCAGTCCTCCAGACTGTCTGACCACGACTTAGGGAGGGTGGTGAGTAGACTTCTCAAGTCCCAGGCACTGGCCCAAATACTGCATAGCCCTACCCTTCCTCAGTTCCTCCTCCGATTCCCATGAGTTCGGAGCTGGAGCTTCTCGGAGCCGTGACTGTCGGTGCGTCGGAGCCGATACTTCCACTTTCAGCTCAGTCGTTGGCTCTGATTCCCTCCTTGGAGGGATCTGGGTGCCGGGCTTCCCTCGTCGGCTCCGAGGGGGCGAGTGGCATCGGACCCTTGTCCGAGCCCGTTCTCCCTCTTGGAGCTTCGGCGCTAGTTAGCTCGGCCCCATCGGCCTCGGAGCCGTCCCTTTCGGTACCGGGAGGAGTCCTCGTCTCTTCGGAGCGGGGATCTTCGGCCCCACCTGATCGGGGCGCCTTCGATGTCATGCGGAGCGTGCTAGACCTGGTGACTGCTCCACGGTCGGCTCCCTCAGCTCCTCCCTCTACAGTGCCTGCATTGGTCTCTACCCACCCTTTCGTCCCAGACCGTAGAGAGCCAACATCTCTAGTTTCCCCACTGGGAATATCCTCCTCTTTCGAGGCTTCTCCTGATCCTTCAGGGGAACCCCCTCGGAAGAAACAATGCAAGAGGAAGCATATTGACTCCCCCGAGTCTATCACCTCGGATACCGACTTGGATGAGTCTGAAGGGTCCCCACGGTCTTCCTCTGAGGATGTCTCTTTCAGACATCCTTGAGATCCTTAAACAGAGGGGGAACTGGTCCATCCTTAACCCTTCAGAGGATGAGTTGGTCTACCTTGAGGCTTTTGGCTCTCGCCCTTCCACCTCCTGGGTATCTACTCCCTTTGACACCCTCATGGAAGTGGTGGCAAGGAAGGCGTGGACAGCCCCTGATATGGTGGAACCTTCCCCACGAAGGCTGTCCAAGTTTATTACAGCTCCTAAGGACAAAGAATTCTTATCCAAGGGCATCTCTGTTGATGCTATAGTGGTGGCCGCAGCCACTAAGAAGGAAGTAGCTGATCCTTCGGTACCTATCCATCCTCCTAATAGGGAATCTAGGACTATGGATAGGTATGGTAAGCGGATGTTCTCCTCGGCGACCTTTGCTATGCGTTCGCTGAACTACTTGTGTCACTTCACCCGTCTTCAGAGAGATATGATCAAGGAAATGGGTGATGCTTTGCAGGATCCAACAACTGAGGGGTTTCGAGATAAAATAAACTCCCAGTTGGCAACCCTGAATTCAATCGTCAACTCCTCCATGCGGCTTCTTTCTTATGCGGTCGATGGGGCGAGTAGGGCCGCTGGCACAGGTGTAGCTTTACGACGTCACGCCTGGATGCGGCTTTGTAACTTTGCGGACCCTTTCAAGGCATCCTTCACCAATTCCCCTTTTGATGGTACAGCGTTGTTTGGACCTCAGGTGAAGGATACGTTGACTAGGTGCGAACAGGATGGCAAGACTCTCTCTGCCGTGGGAGTCCGGTTTTCTACCCCTTCTAGACCGTATCCCAAGGGTCAGAACGGGGGGGAAATGTGGTTCTGCAAATCACAGGGAGTCTCGTCTGATGCACGGAGTCAGTTCCCCTCTAGAGGCAGAGGGGGGAGCAACAATAGACGCCGCCCTAGGGGCAGGGGGGGGTCAGCAAAATCAAGGTAGCAGAGAGACTCTCTCTGACAAACTTTTTCAGCATCCCTGAGAAGCTGCCCGACTGTCCACCTTCGGAGGCAGTCGGGGCAAGGTTATCACTGCATCCAGAAGCCTGGCTTTCCCTCACTCAAGACAAATGGGTACAGTCGATTATATCCGAGGGTTACAAAATTCCCTTTGTCCACATCCCATCTCAACCAAAAGGGCCCCTTCCAGATGTTCCACCTGGTCTAAGGGAACAAGCAGCGCTAGAAATATCAAAGCTGCTGTCAAAAAAATATTCCAGCCAGTCCCGGCAGACCAGCAAGGATCCGGAATCTACTCCAAATTCTTTTTCGTTCCAAAAAAGACAGAGGACTGGAGACCAATATTGGATCTCAGCAGACTAAACAAGTCTGTAAACAAAACAAAATTCCGGATGGTCACGCTTCAGTCCATTCTACCCTTCTTGGGTCAGGACAATTGGATGTGCTCAATAGACCTTCAGGATGCGTACTATCATATCAAGATGCACAGATGCTCCAGAAGGTTCCTCCGCTTCTGGCTGGGAGCCAGTCACTATCAGTTCAGAGCCCTGCCCTTTGGTCTCATTACAGCCCCCCGAGTGTTCACCAAATGCATGGCAGTGGTCACGGCTCATCTGAGATGACAAGGATTCCAGGTGTTTCCATATTTAGACGATTGGCTCCTTACCACTACCACCAGGCGTCAACTTCTCATATCCAGAGACTACAACATTCATACTTGTCAAGCTCTAGGCATTTCCATAAATTTCGAAAAATCTGCCCTGTTGCCTTGTCAGGCTATTACCTTTATAGGCGCCACCTTAGACACAATTCATCTTTCCGCGAAACTAACAGAGCAGAGAGTATCAGATATCCATAAACATGTTCACATTCTTCTTCAATGCGACAGGATCAAAGCCAGGTTTGTCTTGAAGGTTTTAGGTCTCATGGCAGCTGCCATTACACTTCTTCCCCTAGCCCGCTTTCACATGCGGATCCTCCAGTGGATGCTGTTTTCCCAGTGGTCCTTCCAACAGCTCCCAATGTCTCACAGTATTCTGCTGACCCAATCATGCAAGAAGCATCTGTCTTGGTGGATGACCTCCCCTCAAGTTCTTCAGGGCAGATCATTCGTCGTCCCCCCCATCCGGTTGCCATGGTGGCAACGGATGCCTCCTTGATCGGGTGGGGGTGGGGGGCATTGTCAGGGCAGGACGGTCCAGGGCACATGGCAACCTTTTGAAAGCCATTTGCACATAAATGTCCTGCAGATGAGAGCAGTACTTTTAGCGTTGCAAGCCCTTCAGCACTCTCTTCCCACTGGGACTATTGCAATTCAGACAGACAATATGTCTGTAGTATGGTACATCAACAAACAGGGCGGAACCAAGTCTTATCCCTTATGTCGAGAGGCACTCAGACTTTGGCAGTGGGCGATCTCATCTCAGCGGTTTCTGATAGCAACGCACATCCCCGGGAAGTCCAACGTGATAGCGGACAAGTTGAGCAGGGCCATACTCATACCACACGAGTGGTCTCTCAAACAGTGCTAGAAGAAATCTTTCAGAAATGGGGCTGACCTTGCTGAGATCTTTTTGCTACTCCCCAAAACAGCAAGTGTCATGATTTCTTCTCCCTTTTTCCCCTACCAGGTCAACCCGCCAGGGACGCTCTAGTCCATGATTGGCCCCAGGGACTTCTGTATGCTTTTCCCCCCTTTCCACTGATCTCTCAAGTAATTCAGAAAGCTACCGCATTGAGAGTCGATATGATCCTCATTGCTCCTTACTGGCCTCGTCAGATATGGTTTCCGTTCCTTCACCGATTTCTGTTGGAGCAGCCTTGGTATCTGGATCCAGTGCCAGATCTTTTGACCCATCAATCGGGTCAGCTGCACCACTCCCTCCCATCTCTCAACCTCACAGCTTGGTTGCTCTGCTTTCTACCCTAGCCCAGGCTTCCCTTAATTTCCCATTTGGTCCGTAACATCCTTATAGCCTCCCACAAGTCTTCTACAAGAAGGATTTACAATAGCAAGTGGAAACGTTTTTCCTTCTGGGCAGCAACTAATAACATAGACCCTTTCACTGCACCTATCCATTCTATTCTAGATTTCCTGGCAGAAACTTTTTCACTCAGGTTCTTCTTCGTCTACTATTAGAGTCCAATTGGCGGCTATATCTAATTTCCATGTAGGCTTTTCAGACTCCAGCATCATGTCCCACAAACTTTGCAAAGCCTTTCTAAAAGGTATCTTTTTGCTTAAGCCCCCAGTTAGAGACCCCCCCCCACCTCAGTGGGACTTAAATTTGGTTCTAGCCTCCTTGATTCTCCCCCCCTTCAAACTGACCGCTTCCTGTTCTCTGAAATTGCTTTCATGGAAAACCCTTTTTCTAGTAGCCATAACATCAGCTTGACGGGTATCTGAACTTCATGCTCTTTGCAGTCGTCCTCCATATTTAGTTTTCCACAGAGACAGGGTGTCCCTTCGGACCAACCCTTCCTTTTTACCCAAGGTTTCTTCTGAGGCGAATCTGAATCAGACAATCGACCTTCCAGTTTTCTTCCCTAATTATTCCAACAAGGCAGAACAAAAGTTACATTTCCTAGATGTTCATCGCCAGCTTTGTTATTATTTGGATAGGACTAAACAGTTTAGGAAGTCTAACCAGCTATTTCTATCTTTCCAAAGTTTCCAAAGTGTCCCTTTCGAGATGGCTGTCCTCTGTGATTTCCTTCATTTATGAACTCATACACCAAAAGCTACCATCACGACCTAGATCTCATTCAACCAGGGCGTTAGCTACGTCAGTAGCATTTCAAGACAGACTTGCCCATAGATTCCATCTGTCAAGCAGCTACATGGGCTTCTCCTCATACCTTTATCTCATTATAAATTGGATATGGCCTCCAGAAACTGCGTACTCAAGAGTCTGTTCCGATGAGCCACCCAGGATAAGGGTGCTAGGGACGCGGTCCCATCCAGCAAGAATGAAGGCGTGATTGACAACGTAACATTGAGAAGTTATGTACCTACCATAACGTTCCATGTTAGTTGTCTTCTTCTTGCCTTCTTTCTTGCGTCCCACCCTCCATCCCCCTAGCCTGGACAGACCGAGAGGATCCTTGGGATCTTTTATCTTCCACAGCGTCAACCACCTCTATTGCCCCTGATTGATAGTTCTACAGGTAGTTTCTATAGAGGTGGATTTCATTTTTCTCTGTCTCTAGGAGACCAGCACTGCCATACTTTCAGCTATCAAACGAGATCTGGGTATTTACCGCCTAGCATTGTGGGATATAGGGGAGCCTCGAGCCGGTGGAAATAGCTCTCGAGCTTTAGTATTGGCCGAGTCGGAGCAGAGGATCGGCTCCGAACCCATCCAGCAAGAAAGAAGGCGAGAAGAAGACAACTAACATGGAACGTTATGGTAGGTACATAACTTCTCATTCAATCTCAGCCTTACTACAGGATATGTACCCAAAGAGTGGCGTACAGCAACAGTGGTCCCTCTCCACAAAGGTGGTGCCTCAACGGATCCTGGAAACTATCGCCCCATAAGCCTGACTAGCTTGGTCTGCAAAGCTATGGAAAGGATCATCATGGACCTCATAAATAAAGATATTGGGGACCTACAGACACTGGATCCTACCCAGTTCGGCTTTGTTAAGGGCAGATCCTGCATCTTAAACTTGGTTGATTTCTTTGAAACAGTCACCAAGGCCATTGACGAGTGGTCCACACAGCCTACCTGGACCTCGCAAAAGCCTTCGATACAATACCCCACTCGGGCATTATAGATAAGCTCACCAGCTTAAATATAAACCCCTATATCACTAGATGGGTTGCAAACTGGCTCAAGGACAGAACCCACAAGGTTAGAATTGCTGGAGCCATGTCAGACTCCAAACCAGTTACAAGTGGCGTCCCACAAGGCTCAGTCCTGGGACCTCTCTTGTTCGGTATATATTTCTCGGAGGTACAGGCCAACACGGAAGGACTGTGGCTGACCAAGTTCACAGATGACTGCAAACTGGACGCCATAATCGACTCTCCAGCCGACACAAGCATCCTCCAAAAGGGCCTCATAGAAACAGGTAACTGGTGCCAGAGCCATGGCCTCAAGCTAAATGCCAAAAAGTGTATAGTCATCCCCTTTGGCAAAAACAAAGTGCCCACAAATTACCACATAGGTGGTAATCCATTAAGTACAGAAGAAGTAATTAGGGACCCAAGTTGATAGCAATCTCCCATTTGACAACCACGTGGCCAAAGTGGTTAGAAAAACATTTTATATAGCCCACCTAATCATGAAGGGATTCACATCTAAATCAGGGGAGGTCATCGTGCCTCTCTACTCATCCCTCATCAGGCCCATAATTGAGTACAATGCCCCTTTTGGGATGTACCTTACCAGACACCTGCAGCAACTGGAAAGACCCCAAAAGTACCTCACCAAGAGGATCAAAGGGCTCAAACAGATGCCATATGCTGCCCGGTTAAAGAAACTCCAGCTCTACTCAGTGGCATACCGCCTGCTCAGAGGCGATTTGTGCCTGACGTATAAAGCCATGTACAACCCGGAATTAATGGACATGCTGCACCTCAGAAAATCCAAATCCCATCGAGCTATGCGCTCGAGAGACTTGAAACTCAGCACTGAAATAAATAGGACGTGCTGGAGGGACAGATTCATAACCCAGAGGCTCCATTCACTCTGGAATAAAATCCCAGTCCAGGTTAGGCAGAGTCCCTCATTGACTCTCTTCAAGAGGAATCTTGATGAGTGGATGGGAGATCGTAGGTTTACCCCGGGTATCACTTCTGTGTCACTGTTAGACAGAGGCACAGTATACTTACCTCGAAAAAGGGCATAGCAAAATAAATTTAAAATGGGTGGCGAAAGCCAAACACATTCTGGCTAGGCTTATAAATGCCCTAGGGCAGATAGCCTAGTATGAACCTATAAGTGCCATTTCCTAGTTAGTTCTTTTCCAGTGTGCTACATGCAAAGGTTAGACATGGTTCATCTGAAGACAATGTCTCTGCGAGCAGATAATTTTCTTACCTTAGACAGTCCATTATCACAAGCTATTAATCCTGGTGCTCATAAATCCTTATAAGAGGCAGTGACGACAAAGAAATTCCTGATGAAAATTTGCCAGAGGATTCTGATATGGACAGACGGGACTGCAGTATATTCCCAAGCATATAACTCTGAATATGAGGACATTTGGTGCTGTTAATTTTTTTCCTTTTGTATGGTTTCTAGGATGAGTGAGGTATTATTTTGAAACGTGATTTTCTCCAAACTGACGAGATAGTACAGTTTTGTTATATCTCACCATAATAGTAGATGTAATTTTCTTCACTGTTGCAATATCCTAAACATAAGGGAACTCCCATCCAGGGCAGCCTGACACTTGGCACTATACATAAGCTTAATGTGCCTTATGTCACACTTGTGCTCCCCGCACTGAACATAGGGTATAGAAGGGACATATGGGCAAAACTACCCAAGACTGAATTGCCCCAGAAGAGAGCAGTCTGTGTAGGGCAGAGGAGACCATGCACATCCAAAAAAAAAAAAAATGAGGAAATTCTTAGCCAGAAGTGAATCTAAAACAAAATACAGAACAAACTAGAGCGGATTGGAAGGATAGAGTGAAGAGAAAGACAGTTACTGTTATGGTAAACTTTTACACAACTGTACTATATCCTTCTCTATCACTGTTACAGTATCCTAAACAGAAGGGAGAGTAAAACTCAGAAAACGGAATGGGAGGTGAAAGGCTGAGAAGAGCCCTCAAACTCTCAAAATGCTTTCAGCAAAAGCTGCTGTGGCCCTAGAAAACTATATCCGTTTTATAATACTTGGTCTTCAAAGCATACCATTACTAAGTAGTAGCTTCAAGGTTGGAATTGGTGTGAAACCTGGGAAGAAGGCACCAGAAGAGGCAAAAAGCCCTAGTGGAATGAGCTCTGAAAGAAGTAGACAGAAATTTGCCATGAAAAAAATATAACAAAGGGAAATGATGCTTGATGTCCATGATGAGTTTCTTTGCTTAGAAACAGCCCAACCCAATGTCCTGGAATGAAAGAAAAAAAACTGATCAGACTTATGAATGGCCTTGGTTTTATCCAAATAGTACCTGAACTGTTTGTGCAAATCCAAGGTATGCAGGACCCTCTCACTCGCAGACTGAAGAGAAGGGGGAAAAAGGAAGGAAGTTATATTGACTGAGTCGAAGACAATTCATTTACTAACTAGGACATAAGGATTAAGACGAATAAATGACCTGACCTTGTGAAAAAAACAGTAAAGGAGGAATGGCCATAAGGGCCTGCAGCTCAGAAACCCTACAAGTAAAAGAAAAAACTAGCAACAAAGCAGTGTTCCAGGTACAATGTTGCAACGACTCAGAATCTGCAGGCTCAAAAGGAGCCTGAGTGAATATTTCCAAAACAAAATTAAGGTCCCAGGGATTAGGAATAGGTTTAGAAAACAACAAAGGCGCAAGGGTTTACTCCAAAAACAACTTTATAACAGATAAAGTAAGTGCTTTCGAACACTGCCAATGCGTAAACTTCTTCAGACAAACACTCTCTCAATTACATCATAACTCCTCTTTAAATTTAAAGGTACACAACATCAAAGAATGTTAAAAAAAATGTTAAAATTTGCTTATAATACATATATACACACCCATAAAGCACAGATATATACATTTTAAGAAAAAAATATATATATAGGAAAAATATAAATGTATGTATATATAAATATATTGTATAATATTATGTTAACTCAAATACAAGTCAGCAGAGGCCCGGGGAGCTTTGCCAACTGCGTGAGGGCATGGTGGGAGAAGGCGATCCTCTTTGAATTTTCTCTTTTTAAAGAGAAAGTTGTGTGCTACACACATTTTTTGGATGATATTTTCATCATTTTGAATGGTACCCATGACAGCTGTAACTTTGGTGGATTTCATGTCTTCCTCTACATCCTTTTTAAGTTTTACTTTTGAGTTTAACACTGAGGTTATTTCTTATTTAGATGTTTTGGTAAAGAAGGATAAACTCCAATGTAAGTATGTAGCACAAATTTTTTGTAAGTCTACATACTCAAATTCATTCTTACATTTTGGCAGCTCCCACCCCCTTCATGTGAAAAAGGGTGTAGTTAAGGGACAAGTGGTGAGGGCTGCTAGGATGGTTACCTCGGTGACTGATTTCATCAAGAAAGGTAAGACCTTGCGGATATGTTTATCAAAAGAGACTATTCTATTTCCTTAGTAGATGAAATCATTGTAGAGGTCAGTAATAAGAGAAATAATGGACGGTTTAGACCTATTTTGAGATGATGTGTGACTTTAACCATGGGCATTGGTGATAAACTTGATGGAGTTCAGGTTCAGCATCAACCTGAGGCTATGATTATGGAAGTAAATAACAGTAAGTCTGAGTCATCTTCCTTAAAATTCATTACCACGTTTTCTCTGTATTCCTATTATTTGAGGGGTATTATTGAGAACTTTTGGTTTATTTTGATGGATGATCCTGCGATTCACCTTAAGGTACCTGACAAGCTAGCAGTGGTTTTTAGGAGGGGCAGGAATCTTAAAAATATTTTGGAAAATAAATTGCTTTGCCCCCCTTTTAACGCAGATATGTGGAAGTGTGGGAGATGTAACTTCTATATATTTATGACTGTTATTTTTCTTAATAATGCTAACTTTAAAATCAGAGAGAAATTTAGTTGTGAGACTTCTGGGGTTGTTTATGTTGCTAAATGTCAAATGTGCCCTGGGTTCTATATTGGTAAGACTGAGACACATTTTAAACAGAGTGTATGAACACCAATATAGTATTGCTAAATTGAATTAAAAAAAAAATGCTTTAGCAAAGCATGTGTTGGATAATTGTGGGCATCATTTCCAGTATTTTATTATTGATCAAGTTAAGAAAACATCTCAAGGTGGATCATGGCAAATATTACTTGAAGAAAAAGCACTTTATTGGCAACTTAAACTTAATGCTTTTGTCTACCCAGGGTCGAATGATTCCTGTTGTATAAAATGTGTTTTGAGAAAGAAATCTCTTGGGAGATGACTTGTATTTGTGTTAATAATGTAATATTATGCAATATATTTATATATACATATATTTATATTTTTATATATATTTTTTTCTTAAATTGTATATTTCTGTGCTTTATGGGTGTGTGTGTGTGTGTGTGTGTGTATATATATATATATATATATATATATATATATATATATGTGTGTGTGTGTGTGTGTATTATAAGCACATTTTAAAATGTTTTTTTACATCCTTTGATGTTATGTACCTTTAAATTTGAAGAGGAGTTATGATGTAATTGAGAGAGTTTTTCCATATATATATTGTAGTACTTGAAAGTGTTTGCCTGAAGAAGTTCACGCATTGGCAGTGTTCGAAAGCCCTTACTTTATCTGTTACAAAGTTGTTTTTGGAGTAAACTCTTGCCTTTGATGTTTTTTTAGTCTGTATGTTTTTGGGTTTGATTAGGAATAGGTTTCCTTGGAGGCCTAATGTGCATACAGGATGCCTTTAGGAAATCATTTGACCTCAAAACAAAAAGCCAAACGAGGATTCAAGGGCAGACAACAGAAATGGCTGATTAAATGGGCCTTCACAGAAGAACAGGCCAGGCCAGATTGGGGCAACTCTCACAAATAAGGGAGGACCAGAGGTACCCCCACTGAAAACGGGTCCTTTTTATCAGCATGGCACCTGGCAGAACATCTACTCTATTTGGGCATGAAAAACTTCCTGGTTCAGGGTGTCCTTGCCTCCTGTAAAACCCTGAACATGTTCTCAGAAAAGAGGTTTCTGAAAGGAATCAAAACCCTATCACTCAGTGTCCGTTGAAGAGTGGACAAGTGAGGATGAATGAGAGACCCTTTGTCCTGTGTGAGGAGATCCAACTGGTGAGGTAACTTGTGGTGATTGTCCCTGGCCAGATGCATTAAGAGGGGGAACCAGTGCTGTCTTTGCCAAAAGGGAGTCACTAGCAAGATTTTTGAGGAGTCAAGTTGAATCTTCATTACTCTTGGAAGTAGAGGAGGGAAAGCTTAAAAAAATCCCCTTTTAAGGAAAAGAAAGGGTGTCCAGCTTCCATGCCAGTTGGCATAACACTCTGAAACAGAAGAGAGGAAGCTGCCTGTTCAGAGTAGAAGCAGAAAGATTTGCCTGAGGAATACCCCACCGATGGAAAATGTCCAGAAACCAGTCTCTGTGAAGCATCCATTCGTGAGCCTGTGTTTTGGACTTGCTCAGAGAGTCTGCCACTAGTGTATACTCTGTATAAATATATACAGCCTGAAGAGGTAACTGATAACTGACAGCTACCTCTCAAGCCAGAAGAACCATCCTGCATAGGAGGTAAGATTTTGTACCTCCCTGCTTGTTGACATACCACATCACTGTAGAGTCACCTATGTACACCTTCAAGGGACCTAGAGAGAACCTTGAAGGGCCAGAATCCGAGCTCTTATCTCTCTGATGTTGATATAGTCTGACTTCTGATGGGCAGGCCAGAGAGGTTGAACTTTCAGGTAACCAAAAGAAGCCCCCAAACTTGTGTCTGAGGCATTGTTGAACAGGTCTCGAGAAGGGACTGGAGGCTGAAGAGGCCAGACTGGTTGAGTGCAAACTGTTGAATCTGTCACTCAAATTCTTTCTTTCTTTAGACAGGGAAGGGGAGGTACACTGAAATCCAGAGGGTGGCATTGCTGCAGCCAAACTAACTTTGAGGTACCACTGAAGCTTCTGTATATGCAGTCTGGCAAGAGGAAGCATTGAATAGACAAGGCCATGAATCCCAGGCCCTGAAGAACTCCCTGACTGGCATGGCAGAAGAAGAAGAGATTGAAAGAAGGCCATCAGTGACACAACTTTTGGAGGTGGAAGAGAGACAAACATTGGCATGGTCTGAATCCTGCCTCCCAGATGCACATGATCCTGAGAGGGAGTTAGGATGGACTTTTGGAAGTGTGAGTCAGTGCACTTCACTATTTTTACCCGATTCATACTAGCAGTAGTCCACATATAGAGTACCGACTGTTTTCATTTACAAAATATTTTATATGCAATAGAGGACAACGCTCACAGCGTTACTAACTGCATTGACTAATTTTCCTATTCCTTTTAGTGGTAAATGCTGTAAATGCTAACCGTGTATTATGTATACCCATTTGTGTTTTGGCTGCAGAAAACGCTTATAGTATGGCCCTCTGTTATGTAATATTAACTGCTTCATTAATGAATAGAGTTTTCATATTTTTGCTCATAGTGTGATACTTACCCTCGGAATTGTTGTACTACATATTACTTCATGTGGTAACACTATCAGCATCTCTATATCACTACTGGATTTGTTCTGGCTAACGTCTTCTAGCACATTATGTGGATATGATGCAAAGATAAGATTTAAAGACCTAGAAGCACTATAGATAACCTGAATTGTTGCCTTACCTGAATAGTTGATTTCTCTTTTAATAGCAACAGTGTGAAACCAATTACACAAGCATGTGTTACTGCAACACTTCCTGCTGTGGTTATAGTTCATAGTGTGATGTCTATCAGCGTTTTTGACTATGTTTCACTAGTTCATGCATCCCACATATGCCTTATTTCCTTATTTCTTATAGAATGTGTTATCATATTGTCTTCTGCACTGTTATACCTTTTTAGAACCTACACTATCTACTTGTTTTATCTTTTATTGCATGTTTCCTACTTCCCTAGCCCGTCCTATTCCCCCCTCACTCAGCTGCTTTATTTTACAGTTTGCTTGTGTCTGTTAAATCGTAGGTTCCACCCCCCCCCAATCTACAGTATAGTAGCTAGACCACTATTCCTCCTTAAAGGACGTGAACCAGAGATATTTAAACAACCTTTGGGCTTCATCTACCTTCTCTCTACTGACCATATTGAGTGTATGTTAATCACTTTATATCAAGATTTTTCAACATATCTATGTGTTTGCCTGGTTTTCCCCAACGTGCACACGAGCAGTTATAAAGCACTCTCTTACCCCCTCCTTGTAGCCACTTTCTTCCCTTAATAGTAATATTCTGAATATAATTTTAAACAGGTGTGCCACTAGATGGCAACATACCCCCACTCTTAATTCTAGTAACTTACAGCTCACTTTGTTCTGCTTCCTAGTGCTCTCAGTGAATTTATTTCTTATTTCAATTTGTCCTGTCTTAGTAGCCAATAACTCTTGTAACTCAGCCTCAAATCAAAATCGGTATTAAAACTCACCTGCGCTTGCCTGCTACTTTGTGCGATTGTCTCACTGATAGTTTTTGTTAGGTTTCTCTCCTCGCTCATTCCTCCTCTTCAGCTGTGACACTCCCAGATTAGAATCAGCCTATCAGAGCAGGCTCCACCCGCCTCATAGTTATTCCTCTCCCACACAGTAGTAATTGACTTCATCTCCACTTCTAACCTTGCAACCCCCTACTACAGCATATACACCATCTACTTCACATTCCAATTTACCTATCACCATACCCTTTTATATTACATCGTACAATCCCCACTCCACATAAGAAACTTTGATCTGTTTGGAAAAAGAAGCATCTGAGGAAGTGCGAAAATATGAACAACAAAACCAAGAGATACTTGAAAAATATAAAAAAGAAATATGGACATGGGAAAGAGAAATTTGATATGGTGCAATATTTATGCAAATGAGAAAACCAAGTTAATCAGTGTAAAGAAGGCAGCTCAAAAGATATTTGAAGAGAAATACAGGCAAAGGCATCTGGATATGGAAAATTTCACAATAAAAAAATGACAAAGATGGACTGTAGAAAAGATATTAAAGTAGAAGTTTAAAAAAAGTTGAAGTTATTTATGAAGTTGAAGGATTTGGTTTAGAAGATCTGACACAGGTTACATCACAACAGGATGGAGTGAATTCCCAAAGTAGGGAGAAACAGGAAGATCAGGAAACTTCTGAAGAATATCCACATGGGAAAGAAAGAGATGTAATATTTATGCGAAGGAGAAAGCAAAACTAACCAATACAAAAAGAGCAGCACCAAACATATTTGAAGAGAAATACAGGCAAAGGAATCAGGGCATGGAAAACTTTACAATACAAAAAATAAGAAGACAGAGGAAAAGTAGAAAAGGAGATTGGCAATAGTGAGGTAAGTAAATAGAAACTGAGATTATGGAATATCTGCAAAGTGAAGGATTTAGTGTAGAAAATCTAATTCAGAAAGTACTACAACAGGATAGAGTAATGGATGTCCAAATTAAGGGGAAATCAGTGGAACAGGAAGTGATTCGTCAGCTGCCATATGAAGATAATTTGGAGCCTTCCACAGCAAACCAGTGCAGACATTCACTTGAAGCTAGACAGCAAGGGAGGGAACAGGAAACTATGGAAACACTGCAGTCAATGTTGAGGAGTGATAGGCCAGTGAGTTCCCATATGATGGAGCAACGGATGGCACGGGATGAAATTGAAGAGAATGTGCCACCGGAAAATGCTATAGAATCTTATATAGATTGCACGCAGGAATTGGAAAACAAGGGATGTGCCCTCAGTTTTGAAGAAAATGAGCTAAGAGAAGAGTTGCTTGATTTAATAGACATAGATATATTAAGATCAATGAAAGAAATAGACTGCAGAAAGTTAATAACACCCAAAAAGTCAGACGTCTGATAAAACAAATGAACACAGTAATTAGGACTGTTCATAGAGATCCATGCGTTATAACAGAAGTAAACAGGATATATTACTGTGCAGCTAAATAATAACTGATAAAGTTCTACCACAAGAACACAAGGTAGTGTGAGGGAAAGGAAAGGGAGAAATCTAATACCATCGTGGAAGTATCGAATAGAGAAAACTATGAACCAATTAAGGCAAGAAGTGTCACTGTTAGAAGATTATAGAAGAGGGAACAGATCAACAAAAATACTCAGATGTGATAAAAGCAATGCACATTATTAAAACAGACCAGGATCTATCATGTACCATCGGAAATGCACTAAAAATTTCAGCACAGGTGGAAAAACATAGAAGATACAAAGATAAATATAAAGGAAAAGTACAAAATTAGCAATTTATGGATGACCCAAAGAAGTTGAGTTTCAAAATAAGGTTAAAGGAATTGAAAGACTGCCAAACAAAAGAAATAGATATATTTTGGAGAAGTATCTATGAAGATCCTGCGGAACATAACAAAGATGCTAAATGGATAGAAGTTTAAGAAATAATAAGAGGTTTAAAGGTACAGGATATGAAATGGGATGGAGTAACAGCCAGAGAGATTGAAACAAAAAGTTAAGAAAAGCCTCTAATTGAAAACCCCTCGGCCCAGATGCAGTACCTAACTTTTGGCTAAAAGTATTAACATCTTTGCACAGATATTTAGCCATGAGTAAGAGCTATTTGTATGCGCAGCCTGAACAGACCAATAACCTGGTTAACAACAGGAAAAACAATGCTCCTACTTGAGTGAAACCTGCAAGCTACCCTAAAAATTATAGACCAGTAACTTGCCTTCCGACGATGTATAAACTTTACACTGGAATTGATGCTAACAGAGTTTATAGTCACTTAGAAGAAAACACTATCATGGCAGTAGAACGAAAGGGCAATAAAAGAAAGCCATATGGAACAAAGGATCATTTGTTATTAAATATTCATATTGGAAAACTGTAGGCAGGGGAAGAATCTAAGTATGGCATGGATTGACTACAAAAAAGCATTTGATAGTGTCCCACATTCATGGATAAAAGAGTGCTTAAAAATGTTTAAGATAACACCCTACACTGATCGACTACATTGCAGTGACCATGAAACAGTGGCAGACCACTTTGCAATTAAGCCATGATAAAGGGCAAATTATTATCCCAGGGATAAAAATTCAAAGGGGGACATTCTAGGTTGACCGTCACAGCTGCAGTTCTGCCTTGCTCTTAACCCATTAAGCTGTTTACTTAACAGCTTAGGCCATGGCAATAATCTGGCTCGTAGAAAACAGCAAAGTATAAAGACTTGTCTTCTTTTTGTTGATTTATAACTGCATAGCTCATCAGATTAACTTAAAGCACAACTGCAAGTTGTCAAAACTTTTTCAAATGATATAAGAATGTCATTTGGTCTTGATATATGTGGAAAAGCAACCTTTAAAGCAGGAAAACACCACCACCAGGAAAACAATTTGGTACAAGAATGTGATATAAAAGATCTTGAGCAAGGAGTGTATAAATATTTGGGAATTGATGAAGGATCAACAATAAAACACGAACAAATGTGAATAAAACTTAGAAATACTTCAGAAGACTTAAATGAATCCTGAAAACAGCACTGACATCTAGGAAAAAAATCCAAGCTGTAAACCAATTTGCTCTTCCTGTCCTAGCTTACAGTTTTGGAGTGATTGACTGGCCCAAAAACGTGTTGAATAGATTAGACAGGAAATCAAGAAGGATAATTCATGCTCACCAAATGACTGATTGTAAACAGAGTTTAAGTATTGCATTGATATACTTGGAGCACAGTTAAAGTAGCGGGGTTTGCATTAGGATGTGTTTTCTGAAAGGTAAGGAGTCTGAAACTCTGACTGTCATTTTAGTTATTGCAGTCTTCAAGGATATGCTGGAAAATGCACATTGTACTACGAAGAGTACAGTGAACAAAAATTTGAAATAACGTCAACATTGCACAAGTAACTTGTTTTTAACCAGTTCATTGCTCAAAATATCTAGATGCTTTCCAGAAAAAAATTACCTGCTGCTACTCGGCCCATCTGCAGTATGTATTTGCTTTATCCACTGCTTTACAGGTTGCCAGGGCAACCATTTATTTTGGTATAAACTTCAAAACTGTCAGGATTTTGGCTGTCTCTCCACCCATGAGCTACACAGCAGATCCTTGCTTATTGTGGAACTCAAGGGCGAGACTGAGATGAAAGCTCAGAAATTAAAGTACTTAAGTAGGGCATGTCTTTCATACAGCCCTAACTAGCTGTAACATCTGCATCCTTGGTTAAATTTGGGTGTCTGCCTATTTTGCCTCTGTGTAAGGCCAGCTATGTTAGTTGTACTGCACCTGTTCTACACCATTTGCACTGACTGCATTGGTAGCTAGTTTTTTTAATATTTTTACCCTAGCCAAGCAAGTGCTACATTGTCTGGGTTCTATCTTTATGCATCCCTTTTTCCATATGTAACAGGTGAGGTTGGAGTATTTGACTGTTCTGAAGAGCTGTTTGGAGACCTCTGGGAGAATAGGTTTTATCAAGTCCGAATTCTTTGGAATTGGCTGATGTTCCTTCGTGTATAATCAGAGATGAAATCTCTCTTTAAACCATCCCCATGCTGCCATCTTTTATAAGAGGTTTCTGATTGTGAAGCTGCACTTTTTTTTATTTTTTTTTTTTTATTTAAATAATTTTTAATGATCTTAACGTATGCCATGTTTTTGTTTGATGGTTGTCATGCTGTCTTTTGAAAATCAGAAGTGGATGTTACAATACTCATGTTTTGAATCTCTTAATGGGATGAGCTTTGCCTGTTGGTGAGGGTAGTTTCATATTACTACATCTACTGCACAAACTGAGGCACTCTTATTTCATTATGTACATGAAGGTACTGAGATTGTACTATTTTTATGACTGGCTTGTAGCTTGGCACTTTCCAGGTCTGTAGATGAATATATTGGGCCATTTTGAGGTTTGAGTTTGTGAGGATATGTGATATAGTCAGTGTAGAGTAGTGTTTTTAGAAACTGCCACGGTGGTGCAGCGGTTAGTGTTGTCGCCTCACAGCAAGAGGTTATCCCATTCGATTCTCGGCTGGAGCACCTTCTGTGTGGAGTCTGCATGTCCTCCCTGTGGTCGAGTAATGTAAAGACATGCAGGTAGGAGCGAGCATGAATGGGCGTGCCTTTGTTGAAGGTTGGGCATCGGGCTGGCAACTTGGCACCGTAAAATCAACTGCCAATCATGTGCGGACCGGAGTTCTTTTGTGGCGACCCCTAACCGGGAAAAGCCGAAAGACAAAGAAAAAAAGAAGTGCATACCAAGATTATATATTCCCCGTTCCAAAGGAGGGATGGGCCTCCTTGAAACTGATTATATGTATAGATCTGTAATCGTGGGACTCCACACACATCTGCTGAACTCACAAGGCCCAAACTTAGTGAAAGTTTTGAAACACTAGGGGAATAATCTGAGGCGACTTCTGCTCACTCTAGCAGAAGCATATCGGCATCAAGCAGGAATGGAAAGGAAACCAGGAGCAGATAAAAATCAGGCAGCAACTGAATGTGCCAAAAAAAAAACAAAAAAAGAATATAATGTGAAGGATCAAATGAGAAAGCAAGAAATGTGGAAAATGCATAAATATAGTTGCAAGTGTAGAAAACTTCTGGAAGAACCTTATGTTGATCAGGAACGATTGCAGGAATGGTTAAGGAGAGACAAATTCAAACCAAGAGATGAAAGGTTAATATTGGCGGCCCAAGATAGTGGGCCGCATACACGGTTTACAAAGTCTTTTGAATATGTGGGAGAGAGAGAGACAAATATAGGTTTTGTAAAACCTAATTGGAAACAGTTGCACACCTCATTGCTGGTTGTGACATACTAATGGCAGAAGGACTGTATACTGAAAGGCATAATAATGTGGCAAGACTGTTGCACTGGGGATTGTGGAAACATTATGGTATTGAAGTGGCTGCAAAACACTGGAAATATGAGCCACAAAGCATCATGGAAAATGAAGTCTGCATCACATGGGATCATCCATTACCAGCAGTTCAAAAGATAGATGCTAGAAAACCAGATAATAGTGGTCCAGGAAAAGAAAACAAAAGTAGCATTGATCATTGAAATCACCACACAGTGACTACAGTGTCCTGCATACAGAGAGAGACGCACAGTCATAAAATAATAGGATTTGCAGGCAGAAACAAGAGCAATGTGGAAGAAAGATACCCAGACAGCTCCAGTAGTAGTAGGAGCAACATGTCTTAAGAAGAGTCTACAGTCGTATTTCTGTATGCTACCAATACATGCAACTCGAATTGCAGGAGTCGTCAGTACTGGGCACATTGCGGGTGCTGCGAAGAGCACTACTGGCTAACATCAAAGAGTGAAACAATACTGATTTCATGAATTTTAATCGTACTTTGACTTAGGAATGGGGGTCTGTTCTGGTCATGGTATTAGAAACTTGAAAGACTTGGAGAAATTAAACAATGACTCCACATAACTGTCCTAAAATAACTATGCACACCACACCATTTCTTTGAAACAGTCACCAAAGCCATAGATGAAGGGAAGGTAGTCCACACAGCCTACCTTGACCTTGCAAAAGCCTTCGACACAATACCCCACTCGGGCATCATAAATAAGCTCACCAGCTTAAATATCAACCCCTATATCACATGATGGGTTGCATACCGGCTTAAGGATAGAACCCACATGGTCAGAATTGCAGGTGCCATGTCAGACTCTAAACCAGTTACAAGTGGCATCCCACAAGGCTCAGTCTGGGACCTCTCTTGTTCGGTATGTATTTCTCTGAGGTACAGGCTAACACAGGAGGACTATGGCTGACAAAGTTTGCAGATGACTGCAAACTGGGGGCCAAAATCGACTCACCGGCTGACACAAGCATCCTCCAAAAAGGTCTCACAGAGACGGATAACTGGTGCCAGAGCCATGGCCTAAAGCCAAATGCCAAAAAGTGCATAGTCATCCTCTTTGGGAAAAACAAAGTGCCCACAAATTACCACATAGGTGGTAATCCATTAAGTACGGAAGAAGTAATTAGGGATTTGGGGACCCAAGTAGATTGCAATCTCTTCCTTTGACAATCACATTGCCAAAGTGGTTAGAAAGACATTCTATATAGCCCACCTTATCACGAATGAGTTCACATCTAGATCGAGAGGTCATTGTGCCCCTCTACTCATCAGGCCCATAATTGAATACAATGCCCCATTTGGGATGTACCTTACCCGACACCTGCTACAACTAGAAAGAACCCAAAAGTACCTCACCAAGAGGATCAAGGGACTCGAACAGATGCCCTACGCAGTTAGGCTAAAGAAACTCCAGCTCTGCTCAGTTGCTTACCGCCTACTCAGAGGCAATCTGTGCCTGACGTATAAAGCCATGTCCAACCCAGAATTAATGGACATGCTCCACCTCAAGAAATCCAAATCCATGAGAACTACACACTCCAGTGACTTAAACCTCAGCACAGAAATAAATAGATGCAACCTTAGAACAATATTAACATGAAAAAAACTCAACAATACGTTTTTTCTTCAAACACACTTCATCAACAAACAACAAATAGCACACCACTTGTTCTTAAATATATTCATTACTAATTTGACATTCAATAAAACAGAAATAAATAGAACATGCTGGAGGGACAGATTCATATCCCAGAGGCTCCCCTCACTCTGGAACAAAATCCCAATCCATGTCAGACAGAGCCCCTCAATGACCCTCTTCAAGAAGAATCTTGACGTTTGGATGGGAGATCATAAATTTACCCCTGGGATCTCTTCTGTGTCACTGCTAGACAGAGGCACGGTAAACTAACCTTAAATGGGCTATCTTCTGTGACCTACTATACAGAGGCACAGTCAACTAATCTAAGAAGGGTGGTGAAAGCCAAACACACTCTGGCTAGGCTTGTAAATACCCTAGGGCCGATAGCCTAGTATCAACCTATGAACATATTCCTGCTCAGCCATTACTCATAATACTTCTTCCCCTACCATCTACTCCACCTTACCTGTCTCCCAGACTTCTCTTATTCCCCTTCCTACCACGCAACCTCTACACATCCCAAAACTGAAGCCTCCTACTCAGTGATTCTGTTCTCTTTAATATAAAGCTCCTTGTCACCTCAGATAGAGTCCCCATTCCACACAACCCATACCCCCATATCCTCTTTCTCCTTCAACTCCAACTCTAGGGAATCTAAACAACTTTTATTATTTCTTCTTGGACTTCTCTATTCTCCTTTTGGAGACCTACACCCTAACCCTTGACCCCCTGCTAACCTGAATACAAAGTCAATCTCAGCACTTTCACCCTCTCCCCACAAATCTCTCCTTTTCACAATTCGTAATGCCTAAGGCCTTTGCAATAAACTACACAACTTCCATGCTTGGCTTTCCCATAACCACCCTGATATCCTATCGGTCACTGAAACATGGGTCAAACCACACCTGAAAGACTCTGAAATCCCCCCACCCAACCAACTATAGAATAATAAGGAATGACCGAACTCAAAAGAGAGGTGGTGGAGTAGCCCTAATTTTTTCCTCCTCTCTAATAGTGACACCTTGCACCAACCCTATTCCACAATTCGCTACTGCCAAATTACTCTTGGCCCTCCTAAAAATCAACAACCACAAAATATACGCATAGCTGCCCTGTACATTCCACCTGGAAACAACATCCCTATTCTCGAAGATGTTCTCTCTTGGTTCTCATCTAACATAAGTAATGAAACAATTATCCTAGGTAACGTTAACATTAACTGGACTTAGATTCACTCAACCACTACTTCCCAGAATGTAAACCTTTACAATTACGTCCAATTAATTACCTCTCTTATCAGACCTAATAAAGGTAACTTTTCAGACAGTGTTCTGGACTGGATATTAGTCTCCCACCCCAACAGTATCTCTGATAGTGGCACCATACCCAGTTCCCTTATTGATCATCTTCCTGGCTTTGCACGTCGCTCACCTTCCTCCCTACATATACAACATAATTATATCTCAACCCGTACCCTCACAAACTTTAACCCTCAAACCTTCTCTGACTGCTTAAAACAGATGAACTGAAACTCTCTGAAAACATTTCCTCCTGACAATGTTGTTATTTTAATACTTCATTCATTAACCTACTAAACAGGTTTGCTGCTCCCAGAACTAAGACTAAAATCCAAAACAGCCCCCTGGCTGTCCAAATAAACTATAACCATCATGCATATCTATGATAAATCATGGAAACTACCAAAAATACAAAACACCTAATTCCTTAACAGAATACAAACAGCTTCGGAATAGAGTTAAAACAAATTACTTCCGACCACAAAGCTTACTTCTCTAAGCTTCAATATAATCACAAATTCAACTCAGGGACCTAAACCTTGTCACCACAATAAACAGGACATACTGGAGGGATATATTCCTGTCCCAGAGACTTCCCATACTCTGGAACAGGCTACCCATCTATGTCAAGCAAAGTTCTTCATTAGCACTCTTCAAGAAAAATCTTGATGAGTGGATGGGAAATAGGCAATACACCCCGGAGATCACGTCTGTGTCTCTGCCCGACAGTGGCACAGGAAAATAACTTTCTTGGGTGGCGTAAGCCAGAGAACCTTGTTGGCTAGGCTTATGTAGGCCCTTGGGCAGATAGCCTAGTACCTACCTATGAACCCCAAGAAATTTTGCAGTAGTATTTATACCCTCCTAACTCCTAGCAGAAAAACCACCCTTGTCCTGACCCCAGCTCTCCAGATCATATCATAGCCACCAAATGTAACTCCTTCTTCGTAGACTGAATAGCTAAGCTCACCACATCTTTCCCTAACAACTTATTAGCTCCTTCCATGCCAGTCACCTACAACTCCTCTCTTTCTGCTTCCAATCCTACCCACCCCCCCTCCCTTCACCCTTAAACCATTCCTGTCAACATCAGAAAAAAAAAAACTCCTCCAAAAATTAAAACCATGCTCTAATACCCCTAACAGCTTGCCATCTAACTTCCTTAAGCTAGCTGCAGATGGCATAGCTCTCCCCATCTGTATACTAATTAATTGTTCCATTCAAGAATCCTATGTACCTCTCCTCTGGAAAATAAAGCCTTTCATTCCCTTACACAAAGGAGGCAACATCACTGACCTCTCCAATTTCCATCCCATAACCATTCTCTCCCCTATCTCTGAAATTCTTGAAAAATGTATTCACCTGCAACTCTTAGTTTACCTTTTAGACAACCACCTACTGAACCCAACACAGTATGGATTCAGACCTGGACACTGTACCACCACACCCCTTCTATCCTTCCTTGATCACATCAACCGCGTTCGTGACTCAGGCAATCTTGTATCTACCCTTCTCCTAGACCTGCCTAAGGCCTTCAACACCATGTCCCACAGCCTTCTTTTGCCCAAGCTCTCTCATCTTAATCTTTCCTCCTCTTCCATCAGCTGGTTATCCAGTTACCTCTCAAATAGACAACAAGCCATCAAGTGGGAAAACTGTACCTCTTCCTGCCTTGACACTCTGACAGGTGTTCCCCAAGGTTCTATCCTGGGTCCTTTACTATTTAAAATCTTCATTAACAACTTTCATCATTGCATCCCAAATGCTAAACTTGTCCTGTATGCAGATGACTCATCCATTATCTGCTCTGCTGAATCTCTCCCCAAACTCATACATGTAACTCAGGAGCCCTTGAACAGCACTGAGAAATGGATGCTAAACAATCATATAGCCCTCAATGCTTCTAAAGCCAAAATCATGATCTTTACCCCATCTAAAAACACCAACATAGACAAGGACGACTTCTGCATAGTAAACTAAAACATGCATTCTGTTGAAATAGTCCCCCAAATTAAGCTTTTAGGTGTCCTCATTGACGAACAGTTAAAGTTTGACACTTGCCTTCAAACTAACATCAAGAAAACCCATCAGAAAGTCGGAATGCTTTATCGTGAGTCATTACCTTACCCCTTTAGCTAAGCTTACTCTCTCTACCACTTACCTCCTTCCCTCTGTCATGTATGGAGCCCCTCTCTTTACCAGTCTACATGCAACCCTTAAAACTAAGCTGGCATCATGCTATAATAAAGCTTCTAAGTTTGCTACCAGCTCCAAATCCTCCTCTCATCACTGTGATGCTTTACACTCATTGAACTGGCTAGAGCTCTCCCAACGGTCTCTTACATTCAGCTCTCACAAGCCGTGTCAGTGCCCCTCCTTCCCCTCCATCCTTACTATGCATCTTCCTGATCGATCACTCAGATCCAACAGAATCTCCTTGAAGTGTACAAACCCTTACACACTGTTGGGCAACTTCTATGGTCATTTTCCCCAGCACAAAAATGGAACCCCCCCCCCCCCCCAATATCCGAACTACCCAGAATCTCTCCACTTGTAAGACACTGCTACTACCTGGGAGTGCTGCTGCTCTCACCCTTCCTAGCTTCCACCTACTTACTCCCACTTCCTGCTATCTTTTTCTCCCAAAATTCTCCTCAACACTAGTCATGCTATTTTTCCGCTTCCCTTTTCTCTGACATTTACTTACTCCCTTTCTGCAGTAGATATTTGTAGGCATTTACATTCCACATACAACAGGATGCTTATCCCAAATTGGTGCAGGATCTACTATCGCATTTTACACAAGTCCTTTTATTACTGTTAGTATATTATTATGTCTTTATTACTTTTAAACTGTGCAATACCTTGTATTAACTTCTGTTGATTTTTGCATTTTTAATTTTTTGTATCAATCTATGTTGATTTTTTGCTTTGCATGTCTGTACATGGAGCTTTTCTCCCTGGGCCTGTATTGAAAAAAGGCTCATCTTGGCCCAATGGACTTTCCCAGTTAAACTGCAAATAAATAAATAGTGAACCCCAGACATTGAAAAAGAGACATGGTAAACACCAGATCCTGTAACAGGCAACTGTGAGAAGGTGCTTGAAGCAGCAGGTCATCTAGATAAAGAACAGTCTGAATCCGTTGGAGGCTTGAGAAAGCAATCACAGGGGCTAAGCATTTTGTGAATATCCTTTGGGCATTAGAGTGGCCAAAGGGCAAAGCAGAGAACTGAAAATGAAAGGAAGACAGAGAAACGTAAAACCTCTCTGAAAAGAGGTTGAATAGAGGTATGAAGGTAAGTATCTTTTAGATCCAAAGACACTAGAAAAGCCTGGGGTAATATAAGAGAAAAATGGGTTTCAAGTGTAAGCATCCAAAAAAAAGGGTTATTGAGAAAGGTAATGAGCCAGGAGATCCAGAATAGGTCTCCAAGTGCCCTCCTTTCGAGGAACTAGGAACATCCTGGAATAAAAACCTTTTCCCACTTAAGTCGTGGTTTAATAAAGATGTTTCTTGTTTAAAAAAAAAAAAAAAAAAGTAGGAATTGAATAATGTATGTAATATTGCTTAGGTTGTATGATATATTGCAATATATGTGAAGCATAATGTTAATTTTAACTTGTTGATACAGTTTCATTACCCTTATATAAATGTAATTGTGCCTGTGTCACAAGTAATAATTCAGTAAAGGTATTACAAAAAATTAATAAAAACCCTTTCCCACTTGAGAAGTGGAGACTGGTGGAATAGTTTCTTGGTTCACCAGGGACCCTAGAACCTCCTGGAAACGAGGAAGTTGTTCTAGAAGAGGTTGAGGAATCCCTGAAAAATGAGGGAGAGACTTCCATACCATGAAGTAACCCTGACGGATGGTAGAAAAAACCCAAGAGTCTGAAGTGATGAGATACCAATTTGGGAGACAAATGCTTCAGTTTTTGTTGCTTCTTGGAAGGGACATCAGACCCTCTGACATAGCTTCTAGAGAGATGTCTGGTGGAGGCTGGACAACTAAAGAATCTGGCTGAAACTTCTTGGCCACATTTTTACCTTGGGGGAGTTTCTCTGGGTTAAAGGATTCTGCAATGGTACCCTGGGCTAAGTGCTTAAGCCGTTGGTTTTCAAGTTAAATGGCCAGAGAAGACAAACTGCTTCTGAGTCTTAGGCACAGATGCCTTACAGATACTACAAAGAGGTATGGTCATGGGAAACACCCAAACAAAAATGACATTGTTTGTGATGGTACATAGGGGCAATCTATCTTCCACACTAATATTTTCCCTTCTTGGATAACATGAACTCTGAGTAGCAGAAACAAAAAAGAATGCATGGCTAGGCTTAAAAAGGCCCTTGTGGTCGTTAGCCTAGTAAACACTATGAACCTATTTGAACCTATTAAAAAAAAAAAAAAAACAGCAGGACACTCATCTAGTGACCAAGTCTTCAGTAAAACAGCAAATACGTTCAGACCAGCTAGCAATAATGGCATTCGAACTGACACTTAAGAAGTTCTGGATAGTTGTATTTGTATGTCCCTTTTATGCCCTACCTTCTGTGCTCGGAGCATAAATGTTATATACAGTTACATACAAAATCATCAGGCATTTTTGTATATTGACCAAGGATTGAGCTGCCCTGGGCAGGAGACCCCTTCTGTTTAGGATACTTAACAGTGATGTAGAAGGACATATATTTTATAAGTAGAAATACCTCATTCTACACCCATCCCTCCCAGTTTGCCAGCCTTGGAGTATGTGTTTAATGCTGTCTATAATAACCTTAGAGGCTCAAACTTTGGTCCCCATAAAGGCAGATAGAGACTGCATAATACATCTCAAAAGAATATTTTTTTTTTCCTCATCTTCGATCTGATCCAGCTGGTATGTCTTCTCATTGCCAGCTAGAAGCAGACTGTTAGTTAATACCAACTCATCCTCAGTGGACAAAGAAGGCAAGGTGTTGGACAGATATGGTAAGAGAGTTTTCTCTTCCTCCACATTAGCTTTTAGCATTCTTAACTGCTAGGCACATATTTTGAAGTGCATTCTGTTTTGTAAGGACAGCTTGAGGTAATACTGTGTCTGTCTGTGTTTTGACTTTGGAGAAATTTATTTTGATTTTATAGTTGGACAGCTAGCCGCAGACACTGCTTAAATCTTCTGACATAGCTAACCAACCTATGAACATAGAGTAGTTGAGTTGTAGTGATTTTAAGGAGTAGTATGTGGTGAGGGTACACTACAAGACAGTTGATAAAACAGAGCTGAGGTTTCGGACGGTGCAGTGGTGCAGCGGTAGCATTGTCTCCACACAGCAAAAGGTTCTCAGTTCGATTCTTGACTGGGGTGCCTTCTGTATGTCCTCCCTGAATTTGTGTGGGTTTCCTCTGGGTGCTGTGGTTTCCTCCCACGTTACAAAGACATGCATCTGGAGTATTTCTCCCTGGGCCTCCGTGGAAAATTGGCTACATTCCAAGTCGGACTTTGCCGGTTAACAAATGTTAAATACATTTTGTTGGGTGGCTGGCCTAATGGTTAAGGTCCAACAGACAGAAACCAAAGTAAGACAAACTAGCGAAAAACAAAAAGACAGCTTGGAAACACCATAGCAAATTCTCTCTCAGTTTAATTCTCTTTCAGTTTAATGAAGCGCTTTTCGTCTTGCACACGTGGCAAGACTTCATCAGAAACTGAACAAACTTCAACACAAGCAATATATACACACCCTTTTTGTCACATGACACTTCTAATTAAAATCTTGTGTCTTAAAGGCACATCCACATTATTGCTACTTAAAACATTTTTTAAAAACAAACATGACTGACAATATTTTTGAACATCTCAACCCTTCCCTTCCTTCAGAATTTTTACCTGTAATGGTGATAGAACAATACTATATCTCAAATTATTGTGTTGAATCTCAAAATATAATATTACTTAGTTAACTAAGAAGTCAGAAACTTACATATCCGAGTCAAATGAAGTCAGATATCACAAATATGAACGCATTTTATAAAAATGCATACACACATTAACGTTTAAGATTTTTCAACTTCAGTATACTGTTTAAAGATATTGTCTCATTCAAACCCAGGTAAAACATTGCCCCAGTGCGTATTTGCCAACTTTACTCAAGTAAAAGTGTAAGCGGGCCCCGCCGACTATCATCAACAATTGAATCAATTGCTTTGAACAAAAATAAATGTTGTGGATAGGAAATAATGTGTCTAGCCAGTGCATTTTCTCTGTTAAGAGTCATTATTTTATATAGATGTTCGTATACTCATTCTTTTAACCTTCTATCCATTTTACCTATGTAAAACGCTGCACAGCATTGACACTGAGCTACATAAACCACAAACTTGGACTGACAAGTGTACTTCAAATTGATTTTAAAACTAATATTTTTAACTTCAATGTCTCATCCTGTACTCATGTATTTACAGTAGTTACACATTTCACATTTGTACATGCCACACTTCCACTGTGGGGTGGTTTTTTTATGTTGTAATAATGCCTTTAAATTAGTCCCCCTCTTGTAAATAATCCGGGGTTTGCTTTTGACGTTGTAAGAAAGGTGAGGATCTCTCCTAATTATTTCCCAATTTTTGTTCAAAATTGACATTATTTCCCTTTCATTACTACTATAGAGTGTTATTAAAGTTAAATTCCATACTTCTTTTTGTTGTAATTCTCTGTCACTTATTTTAACACTTTGTAAACCAATGGACAAAATGGGTTTATACAACCCCTGTTCTCTCTTGTATTTTACTTCTTCCAGTAGACACTCAAAAAAGTCTACTGGGTAACCTCTCCTAACAAACATTGACCTCAAATTATTACATTCATCCATGAAATCCTGGTCCAACGTGACCATACGGGCAGCTCTCACGAGTTGGCCCTTCACCACTGATTTCTTTTGGTGCCATGGATGGCAACTGCTAAAATGTAATAAAGAGTTTGAATATGTGGCCTTTCTATAAATTTTCGCTACATATGCGTTCCTTTCCATATCTTTACTAAGATCCACATCCAAGTATGAAATTCTGGTAATTTCAAATGTATAAGTAAAGGAAAGGAAATCTGTAGTATTGTTAAGATAATCTACTAGCTGCTTCCTTATTTTCTTCAAAAATGATAAAAATATTGTCCAAAAACCGTGTGTGGAACTGGATGTACTGTTTCACTTCTTGTTTACCAAAGATAAATTCTTGTTCCCATGAGGCCATTACCAAATTGGCATAACTTGCCCCACAGGGTGACCACACAAGTTCCTCAGTCTGCCCCTGTACTTCCATCAGATCCAGATATTTCTCGCTGTTGTCTTGCCACGAGTCATCCCAACCCAAGCAGCCTCCAGAATTTCCCTACTCACGAGGGATCCCCTTCTATTTCCCCAGGATATCCACCTGAGGAAGTCCCTCAGAAGACGATGTGCAAAAGGAGGCACGTGGACTCTCCTGAGGGTCTTTAACTGAGGGTGCTGACTTTGATGAGGGGAATCACCCTGATCTCCACCTGAAGACATCTCCTATGGAGACATTTTAGAGATCCTGAAGCAAAAAAGTAGGTTGTCTGCCCAACCACCTTCATCTGAGGTGTCAGTTCTCTTGGAGGCATTTGGGACAGGCCCATCTATGTCCTGCGTGACCTCCCCCCCCCCCCCAAGATGCGGTGGTAGATTTAGTATCTTGCCGTGCGTGGAAGGAACCAGATACAGAGTCCACAACCAAGTGGTCTGATAGGTTTCTAGTACCCCCTGCAGACAGAAAATATTGGAGTATGGGTCCTGTAGTCGAAGCTATTGTGGTGCCAATGGTCACCAAGAAAGAGCTGGTAGAGAAAACTACCAGTGTCTGGCAAACAAGGAGTTTAAAGTGTTGGACAGAATTGGGAAGCACATTTATGCCTTGGCAACTTTCGCTCTGAGGTCGTTAAACTATTTGGCTCATTTCACCCAGCTTCAGAGGGACCTGATCAAAGATCTTTCAGCTTCCTTCAGAGTTCATGCCTGTGGAGGAATTTAAGAAAATTTCTCCCAAGCTGACCACTCTTTCTTCTGTTGCTAATTCTTCAATGAGGCTAATCTTTCCACAATAAGGAGGGTGCCTTGCGAGTAGCCGGTTCAGGTCTTTCCCCTAAGGAGGCATGCCTGGATGAGACAGTGTGATTTTGTGGAACCCTTTAAAGGTTGTTTGTTAATGCCCCTTATGATAGCTCCTCTTTTTTGTGGGCCATCGGGTAGAGACACTCATACTTGCAGCGAGAAGGACAAAAAGACATTTTCTGCTGTTGGAATCAAGTTTTCTACCCCCTAGAGGTCCTTCTCCAGGCACCAGCTTGGGGGTAACAAAATGTGGTTCCACAAGTCCCAAGGGCCTTTCCAGGACCTACAGGGGGAGAACCCTCCTCTAGAGGCAGAGACGTAGGGTTTAATGGCAGATGCCGTCCTAGGGGCAGATGAGGGCCGCAGAACCTATCAGTGCTCCTGAAGCGCTGCCTGTCTGTCTCTGGAGATATCTGGGGGATGATTAGTTTTGCACCCCAAAGCCTGGACCCAATTGACTAAAAACCAGTGGGTGCTAAGCATGATATCCAGAGGTGGTTATGTTCCTTTTTTCCTTCCACCTCCAAAGTCCAAAAGCCTTCCTGACATGTCACTCAGTCAATGGGAACAGGCAGCACAGGAAATTCACCAGCTGTTGCAAAAAAGTCATGCAGGAGGTCCCATCCGATCAGAGGGGATTTGGAACCTACTCCTGCTTCTTTTTAGTGCCGAAAGAGACAGGTGATCTAAGACCCATTCTGTATCTCAGCGAGTTAAACAAGTAAAGAACCAAAACCAAAATTCACTGAAAGAATCCAAATGGAGAACGAGCCGAAGATAAATGTTTATTCACTCCACAAAAGTAACAAATAATTCCGTGATTAACGCTGTAAATTAAAAGTTGCGTCAGATACACACACTTGACTACCCAACCCAACCCTTGTTTAAATTAACTTGTAATAGGAGAACCAATCACTGTTGGTAAAACAATTAAATAATTAAATAGGAACCAATGGAAGTGACAAACTTTTTAAAAAAAGAATCAAAGCTCGTTAAAATCAATGAATAAATATTGAATAGATATACAATACAAAATCCTTAATATACTCAGTACTTTAAAGTATGTACAATTGATTATACAATCTTTCACTTATCTAAAAATAATTGATTTGATTGGCTGTACATAAATGTGTATAAAAGTAAATGACGTGACATAGTACTTACTGCCCTCTAGGGGCATGAAAACTATTTACAATTTGGCAGCTCTTAATTTCAGTACAGGCAAAATGGAAAGCATGTCATTTAGCCCTGGTTGCTTTGTGGCATCCAACACTATTTGCCAATAGAGCTCACGATATTCTAACTTAGCTACCCACATGCCCCCTCTTATTTCCTTAGGCACAACTTCCAAAACAAAAAATAAAAATGATGCTTGATGACAAACTGTCTTGTCGGAAAAGTGCATTATTTAAGTTCGCCTTACCCATCTCGTAAAGATGTTCATATATACAAGTTGTGAGTTTTCTCTCAGTGTTGCCAATGTAAAAGTATTTGCATTCCTTACAAAAGGCAAGATATACCATCCCACTTGTATTACAATTTGAATAACAATTACCCAATAATTCTGTTCCTACTCAAAATTTCTATGGAAGGAGCATTAAATATGTAGGTGCACTGAGAACATGCACCACATTTAAAGGTGCCGGTCTTTGTGCCATTAGATGGTAAACCAGAACCCTTTCCGAACTCAAGCATTTTTAAAGTTCCTATCCCTTCTATATGTAAATTTTAACCGACTTTTACAAATTTGCTCTAGGTCTGAAGTTTCTTTGAACTTTTCCCATTCTTTACTAATAACTTTTCTTATAACTCCTGAGTCTCCATTAAAATCCAAAATATAAGCATCATCCCAACCATTGTTCAAATTGATTTGTTTGGAAACCAATGAAGCAACGGATAAACAAACATCCTATCCTAAAATGGGTGTGAATCTACTAGATCTACCTTCCAAGACATCTGTAGTAACTTGTTGAATTAAACTGGTAGGGTAACCTTTCTTTAAACATGTCACCCACTATACTACATTCGACAATAAAATCTTTGTCATTGGAAGTCATGCGACTAATCCTGACCAGCTACCCTTTTATGAGGTTTTTCTTTTGAAAGAATTGATGCCCACTACTAAAATGAAGATACGAGTTTGAGAAAGTATTATTTCTATGTACTCTAGATGAAAACTTGCCATTGTCCTTTGTAATACAAACACACAGATAATTAAGTTTCTGATAGTCCAGATTGTAAGTAAAATCCAAAAAATGTGTTGTACCTTTTAAGTAGGTCAGGAATTCAAGAAATCTTTCCTTTCTTGCCGTCCACAAAATACAAACATCATCCAAGAAGCATTTGTATAGGGACCAACAACTATTAAATTTGCAACCAGACAAAGGTGGAGGGACTGTTTTGATGGATAGCATTGTTTCATCATCATCATCATCTTCTTCTTTCGGCTGTTCCCGTTAGGGGTCACCACAGTGGATCACTTGTTTTCATTTCTTCCTGTCCTCTGCATCTTGCTCTGTCACACCAGCCACCTGCATGTCCTCTCTCACCATCTCCATAAACCTTGTCTTAGGCCTTCCTCTTTTCCTCTTACCTGGTAGCTTCATCTTTAGCATCTTTTTCCCAATATACTCAGCATCCCTCCTCAGCACATGTCCAAACCAATGTAATCTTGCCTCTCTGGCTTTGTCTCCAAACCTTCCAACCTGGGCTGACCCTCTAATATACTTATTCCTAATCCTGTCCACCTTCGTCACAACCGTCACACCCATTGCAAATCTTAACATCTTTAACTCTGCCACATCCAGCTGAACCTCCTGCCTTTTTGTCAATGCCACTGTCTCCGACCCATATAACATAGCTGGTCTCACTACCCTCTTGTAGACCTTCCCTTTCACTCTTATAGGTACTCGTTTGTCACAAATCACTCCTGACACTCTTCTCCACCCACTCCATCCTACCTGTACTCTCTTCTTCACCTCTCTTCCACACTCACCGTTACTCTAAACTATTGTCCCCAAGTATTTAAACTCATCCACCTTTGCCACCTCTACTCCTTGCATCCTCACCATTCTTCTATCCTCCCTCTCATTCACGCACATATATTCTGTCTTAGCCCTGCTGACCTTCATTCCTCTTCTCTCTAGGGCATATCTCCATTTCTCCAGGGTCTCCCCCACCTGTTCTCTACTCTCACTACAGATCACAGTGTCATCTGCAAACATCATAGTCCATGGGGACTCCTGTCTGATCTCGTATGTCAACCTGTCCATCAGCATTGCAAATAAGAATGGGCTCAGAGCTGATCCTTGATGTAACCCCACCTCAAACGCATCCATCACTCCCACCGCAGACCTCACTGTTGTCACACTACCCTTGTACATATCCTGTACCATTCTTACATACTTCTCTGACACGCCTGACTTCCTCATACACTACCACAACTCCTCTCTAGGCACCCTGTCATATGCTTTCTCTAAGTCTACAAAAACACAATGCAACTCCTTCTGACATTCTCTGTACTTCTCCATCAACACATTCAGAGCAAACATCGCATCTGTAGAGCTCTTTCCCACCATGAAACCATACTGCTGTTCACTAATCATCACGTCCCTTCTTAACCTAGCTTCCACTACTTTCTCATAACTTCATGCTGTGACTGATCAATTTAATCCCTCTGTAGTTACTACAGCTCTGCACATCACCCTTAGTCTTAAAAATTGGTACCAAAACAGTTTTTCTCCATTCCTCAGGCATCCTCTCACTTTCTAAGATTTCATTAAACAATCTGGTTAAAAATTCCACTGCCATTTCACCTAAACACCTCCATGCTTCCACAGGTATGTCGTCTGGGCCAACAGCCTTTCCATTCTTCATTCTCTTCATAGCTATCCTTACTTCCTCCTTGCTAATCCATTGTACTTCATGATTCACTATCCCTACATCATCCAACCTTCTTTCCCTCATTCCCTTCATTCATCAATCCCTCAAAGTACTCTTTCCATCTCCTCAACACACTCTCCTCGCTTGTGGGTATGTTTCCCTCATTATCCTTTATCACCTTTACCTGCTGCACATCTTTCCTAGCTCGGTCCCTCTGTCTAGCCAATCGGTACAGGTCCTTTTCTCCCTCCTTAGTGTCCAACTTTTCATACAACTCTTCATATGCCTTATCCTTGGTCTTCGCCACGTCTCTCTTTGCCATGCACCTCATCTCCTTATACTTCCGTCTACTTTCTTCATCTCTCTGACAGTCCCACTTCTTCTTTGCCAACCTCTTTGCCAGTATACTCTTCTGTACTTCCTCATTCCACCACCATGTCTCCTTGCCGTCCTTCCTCTGTCCCAGTGTGATACCAAGGACCTTTCTAGCCGTCTCCCTCTGCTGTAGTTACCCAGCTGTTTGGTAACTCTTCACTGCCACCCAGTGCCTGTCTTAACTCATCCCTGAACTCCACCTCACAATTACCGTTTTTCAATTTCCACCATTTGATTCTTGGTGCTGCCCTCACACTCCTCCTCCTCTTCTTGATCACCAACGTCATCCTACAAACCACCATCCTATGCTGCCTAACTACACTTTCTTCGGTCACCACTTTACAGTCTCCAGTCTCCTTCAAACTGGCCCTCCTACATAAGATATAATCCACCTGTGTGCTTCTTTCTCCACTCTTGTATGTCACCCTTTGCTGCTCCCTCTTGTTAAAATACATATTCACCACAGCCATGTCCATCCTTTTCGCAAAATCCACTGCCATCTGACCTTCTGCATTACTTTGTTTAACACCATACCTACCCATCACTTCCTCATCCCCTCTGTTCCATTCACCAACATGCCCATTGAAATCTGCTCCAATCACCACTCTTTCACCCTTGGGTACAGTCATCACCACTTCATCCAATTCACTCTAAAATTTTTCTTTCTCATCCATTGCACACCCAACTTGTGGAGCATATGCACTAACAACATTCATCATTACACCATCAATTTCCAGCTTCATAAACATCACTCTAGCCGACACTCTTTTCACCTCCAAAACACTCTTCGCATACTGTTCCTTCAGAATAACTCCTACGCCATTTTTCCTCCCATCCACCCCATGATAAAACAATTTGAACCCACCTCCGATACACCTAGCCTTACTCCCCTTCCATCTGGTCTCTTGCACACACAATATACCAACCTTCCTTCTGTCCAATATATCAGCTAGCTCTCTCCCTATACCAGTCATACTGCCAACATTCAAAGTTCCAACCTTCACTACCACAGTCCTAGCCTTTCTCCTCTCTTCCTGCCTTCAGCCATGCCTTCCGCCTCTTCTCTTCCTTCGGCTAGCAGTAGCCCAATTTCCGCCAGCACCCTGTTGACTAACAGTACTGGTGGCGGTCGTTGTTAACACGAGCCTCGACCGATCCGGTATGGAAATATTTACTGGTGACTGCATGAAATGATTTGGCCAAGATTTATGCCGGATGCCCTTCCTGACACAACCCTCCTCATTTATCCAGACTTGAGACCGGCACAAAGAAATGCACTGGCTTGTGCATCCCCAGTGGCTGGGTTATGGATAGCATTGTTTATGAATCCAAAATGAAAGATGAGCTTAGCGATATTTCCAAATATGTTTTGGCTTCTATTAATGAGGTCAGTATAGCCAATTCTAGAATTCATCTCATGCTTAATGACTTACTTTTAAAAAGTTCCATCAATTTGGACACATTTAATTTTTTAATGTACAAACACCCCAGGGTTTCCTCTGTGTTTGGTATTCCCAAGGTCCATAAGAACACATTGGATTCCCCACTTAGATTAATTGTTTCTTCAGAAAGTGCTTTTACAGCTCCCTTTTCTAAATTTGTGGACATTAAACTCAAAGATCTATCTTTGAAAGGTCCAACAGTGTTAAAGGACTCCTGGGATTTTTTCAGACATTTGAAACCTGAACTTTACAACGATAGTTTGTTATTTGTAAAATTGGATATAGTGGATCTTTTTGGCAGTATACCCCATGATATAGGATTACAATGGCTGGAAGATTCTATGACTACATTTGGAAATTTTTCCAATGATGATTTTACTAATGTTCTTTTGTTAATGGAGATAATTCTCACTAACAACTATATGTGTTACGAAGGTGAATTTTACAAGCAGACCAAAAGTGTGGCTATGGGGGCCAGGTGTGCCCCCACATGTGCCAACATTGTTTTGACTTGGTGGAAACATATATATGTCCTTAATAGCGAATTTAGAAGTTGTTGGTCCTTATACAAACGCTTCTTGGATGATATTTGTATTTTGTGGATGGCAAGTAAGGAAAGATTTCTTGAATTCCTGACCTACGTAAAAGGTACAACAAATTTTTTGGATTTTACTTACAATTTGGACTATCAGGAACTTAATTATCTTTGTGTTTGTATTACAAAGGACAATGGCAAGTTTTAATCTAGAGTACATAGAAATAATACTTTCTCAAACTCGTATCTTCATTTTAGTAGTGGGTATCAATTCTTTCAAAAGAAAAACCTCATAAAAGGGTAGCTGGTCAGGATTAGTCGCATGACTTCCAATGACAAAGATTTTATTGTCGAATGTAGTATAGTGGGTGACATGTTTAGAGAAAGGTTACCCTACCAATTTAATTCAACAAGTTACTACAGATGTCTTGGAAGGTAGATCTAGTAGATTCACACCCATTTTAGGATAGGATGTTTGTTTATCCGTTGCTTCATTGGTTTCCAAACAAATCAAATTGAACAATGGTCGGGATGATGCTTATATTTTGGATTTTAATGGAGACTCAGGAGTTATAAGAAAAGTTATTAGTAAAGAATGGGAAAAGTTCAAAGAAATTTCAGACCTAGAGCAAATTTGTAAAAGTCGGTTAAAATTTACATATAGAAGGGATAGGAACTTTAAACATGTTTGAGTTCGGAAAGGGTTCTGGTTTACCATCTAACGGCACAAAGACCGGCACCTTTAAATGTGGTGCATGTTCTCAGTGCACCTACATATTTAATGCTCCTTCCATAGAAATTTTGAGTAGGAACAGAATTATTGGGTAATTGTTATTCAAATTGTAATACAAGTGGGATGGTATATCTTGCCTTTTGTAAGGAATGCAAATACTTTTACATTGGCAACACTGAGAGAAAACTTGCAACTTGTATATATGAACATCTTTACGAGATGGGTAAGGCGAACTTAAATAATGCACTTTTCCGACACAAGACAGTTTGTCATCAAGCATCATTTTTATTTTTTTGTTTTGGAAGTTGTGCCTAAGGAAATAAGAGGGGGCATGTGGGTAGCTAAGTTTGAATATCGTGAGCTATATTGGCAAATAGTGTTGGATGCCACAAAGCAACCAGGGCTAAATGACATGCTTTCCATTTTGCCTGTACTGAAATTAAGAGCTGCCAAATTGTAAATAGTTTTCATGCCCCTAGAGGGCAGTAAGTACTATGTCACGTCATTTACTTTTATGCACATTTATGTACAGCCAATCAAATCAATTATTTTTAGATAAGTGAAAGATTGTATAATCAATTGTACATACTTTAAAGTACTGAGTATATTAAGGATTTTGTATTGTATATCTATTCAATATTTATTCATGGATTTTAACGAGCTTTGATTCTTTTTTTAAAAAGTTTGTCACTTCCATTGGTTCCTATTTAATTATTTAATTGTTTTACCAATAGTGATTGGTTCTTCTATTACAAGTTAATTTAAACAAGGGTTGGGTAGTCAAGTGTGTGTATCTGATGAAGATTTTACGAAAACGCAACTTTTAATTTACAGCGTTAATCACAGAATTATTTGTTACTTTTGTGGAGTGAATAAACATTTATCTTCAGCTCGTTCTCCATTTGTATGCTTTCAGTGAATTTTGGTTTTCGTTACAGTTGCATTTGCTCACTGACATCAATTTTTGGTTATAAATATGTAAAGAAGGTGAGGTTATGAATGGTTATGGTTCAGTCCATTCTTCCACTGTTGCACAAGACGACTGAATGTTCTTCATAGATGGGCGGCACAGTGGTGCAGTGGTTAACATTGTCACCTCACAGCAAGAGGTTCTCCGGTTCGATTCTCGGCTGGGGTGCCTTCTGTGTGGAGTTTGCATGTTCTCCCTGTGTTTGCGTGGGTTTCCTCCCACATTCCAAAGACATGCATCTGGAGCATTTCTCCCCGGGCCTCCGCTGAAAACAGGCTCTGTGGAACCTAGCCGGACTTTCCCGGTCAACAAATGATAAATAAATAAAAATAAATAAAATAAATAATAATCTCAAGGACACGTACTATCACATCAAAATAGATGGGTGTTCCAGGAGATATCTGCACTTCCGGCAGGGAGCCAATCACTACAAGTAAAGAGCACTACCCTTTTGACTCACCACAGACCCCCGGGTGTTCACCAAATGCATGGCCAGTGGTAGACGCTCACCTGAGGCTCAAGGGATTCCAAATGTTACCATATTTAGACGATTGGCTCCTAACCGCTCCCACTAGGCCTTGACTAATCCAAGCCAGGGACTACTTACTCCAGTTAGCGCACTCCCTTGGCATTGCTATAAACATGAGCAAGTCCAGCTGTACTCCAGTTCAGAGTCTAGAGTTCATAGGTATGCAACTCAACAAAGGGGATTAGATAGCTTCTCTTCTTCTGTACCGAGTAGCCATTTTGAGGAATCAGGTACAACAGCTTTTAGGACTACAACCCCCCACAGCTCGACTGATCCTGAAGGTCTTGGAGTCCATGTCTACAGCCATCCTGTTAGTTCCCCTAGCTAGGTTTTTCATGCGGGTTCTACAGTGGACACTAGCCAATCAGTGGTCCATCCTGTCTCAGCCCTTGTCCCTTCACATCAACCTGACTCCCATCTGCAGGCATCAAGTCATTTGGTGAATTCAGTCACACAATGTTGTTCTCAGCAGACTGTAAACAATCCCCCAATAGCTGCCATGACCACGGATGCTTCCCAGTTCAGGTTTGGTGGCCATTACAATGGGAAGATGGTACAAGGCACAGGGTCGCCTCATGCGATCAAGTTGCATATCCGTGTCCTAGAGATATGAGCTGTCCTCCTAACATTGCAAGCCTTTTCAGGATGTTCACTCTTTGGGGACTATTGCAGTGCACACTGACAACATGTCAGTTGTCTGGTACATCAACAAGCAAGGAGGAACCCGTTCTTATTCCTTTTGCAGGAGGGAGGCCATGAGAGTGAGGGAGTGGCCAATATCTTCAGACTGCTTTCTAATTGCAATGCATACCCCATGGAAAACCAACAGTCTGGCAGACAGACTCTGCAGATTGTTCCTGATTCCACCAGAACCCTCAACCAGTCAGTAGCAAACATGATTTTCAGCAGTGGGGGTCACCTTTGCTGCAACCTCCTTTGCCTCTCCCCTTAACAACAAATGCAGCAAGTTCTTCGCTCTGAACCCTCCTCAGGGGGAGTTCCCAAGGGATGCTGTAGTTCACGATTGGCTCCCAGGTCTCCTGTATGCTTACCCACCTCTCCTGCTCATCACCAAATTTCTTCAGAAGGCAAGCAGGTTGAAGAGTTCAGTCATCCTCATTGCCCCTTTCTAACCTCGGCAAGTGTGGTTCCTCTTCCTCTGGTCTCATCTGAAATATCCTCCTTGGATACTGGAACTCACTCAGGGCCTCCCTTCTCGCCTATCAGGGATACAACACCCAAATCTTCAAACCCTGAAATTGACCACTTGGTTTCTCCACTTCATTACTTGATGGCAGGTCCAGGCTTCAGTCCCCGATCTGAAAAAATCTTTTGGCATCACAAAAAGCTTCCACCAAGAAAGTTTACAATAGCAAGTGAAAGAATTTTGTTTGGGCCAAAACAGGAACATTGAGCCCTTTTCAGCAGACGTGTTACTGTTTCTTAGTACCCTTTTCAATGAAGGTGCTAGCTTCTACACTGTTAAGTTACAGTTGGCTGCTATTTTTTTCACACAGCAAGTCAAAAACATTCCTTGTTGACGTTCAGACTGTGTAAATCCTTCATGAAGGGTGTGTTCTTAAGACCCCCAATTAGGGATCCTTCTCTGTCTGTCACATTATTCTTGTGCTGCAGGTGTTGACACAGGTTCCCTCTGAACCTGCGGCTAGTCGTGACATGGAATTTCTGACCTGGAAAACAGCTCTCTTGGTGGCCGTGACTTCTGCCAAGAGGATTTCTGAGCTTCAAGCTTCATCTTCCAAGCCTTCTTACATTTTGTTCCATAAAAATAGTGTCCTTGCGCATTAATCCATCCTTTATGCCTAAAGTAGCTACAGAAGACAATATCCATCAGTCCATACAACTGTGAGTGTTCTTTCCCAATTTCTGTAACAAAGGGGAGTATGTTCTTTACGTTCAGAGACAGCTTTTTTTTTTTTTTTTTTTTTTTTTTTTTTTTTTTTACACAGGACCAAACAGTACAGAAAGTTTGATCAGTTTTTTATAGCCTTCCCCTTTGAATAGGCTTGGACAAGTGGTATTGAAAATTAACTTGGAAAAATGGATTTCAGACTGCATTTCTTTCATTTATTCGTCCAAAGGGTTGGAGTTACCTAAACTTTCTAGGGCACATTCCACCAGAGCTAATTCCACCAGCGCTATGGCTTCTTCCTCGTCTTTCTATGCTAGAACCTCTATTGATGACATTTGTAAGGCAGCTTCATGGTCTAATAATCACACCTTTGCATCACATTGCAAATTGGGTGTTATTTTCAGGAGCATGGCTTCCTTTGGTTCAATGGTGCTGTGGCATATCCTTCCATATGGACCACCCAAGTTCACGTATCTGAAGACTCTGACCCTGTCATGAGGAGGAATGAAGGAGACAACATCAGATTTAAAGGTTATGTCTTACCATAACTTAGCAACTGTGCTGTCTTCCTTCATTCATGCTCACTTTACCACCCAACCATCCCCCTCCCCTTCTTGAGGAACTTGGACAATCTCAGGACTGTTTCCTATGTCTGAGACTCTTCAGCTGATCTTTGATGTCCGAATGTGGCATGTCTGGATTTGACAAACTAGATCTGAGGTAGTTGAGTGGATGAAGGGCATTGTGGGTATGAGGGTGTAGCTTGAGAGTCTGATCCAAGTCTGTGAAACGTGTCCGAGTCGGATCTGAGACCCTATTGTGCGGATGAATGAAGGAAGACAGCACAGATGCCAAGTAAGACGTAACTTTTTATTTTATCAAAAATGACTAATTTAACTGTAACATTACAATATAAAATTACAATATAAAATAGAGAAATATAGAGTAAAATGCATTTAAATACAAACAAAGTTGTGAATTAACAGTGTTTGCTGTTAACAGTTAAGAAAATTCACAAGAAACAAGTTGTTAAAACAGAGGAAGGGACAGTAGAGATATGAACATGCAGAGTTCAGGAAAGGTAGGATATTAATGGGAGAAAGAAAAAAAAGGTGAGTAAAGGTAAATAGAAGCTGAAGCAACATGAAGACAGTGCAGGAACAAAGAGTAGACTAAGGTAGAGGGGGTTGAGACAAGAGCAGTAAAGAGGAAAAGGAAAGGAGGGGGTCCAATAAAACGGGATTAGAAAGTATTGGGTAAAGAAAGATTGGGCATTGTTTTTACATTGGCATTTGCAGGTATGTAGATGGACTGAGAGCTTTTTGAATTCCTATGTATGAGGTACATTTCTAATGAACAGGGGAAGATTATTCCAAGCTAGTGCAGAATTGTAACTATAAAGGTTTTGGCCTATTGATTTTTTAGGTTTATAAATGTCTTAAATGTTATTGAACAGCATGTCTGAGGGATGTAGTCCATAGGGCAATAAAGAGAAATGAAAGAGGAGATGCCAGGCCAGAAGGAAGGCTTATAGAAGACAGAGTGACTGACAAGAACGTATGATAGTTGATTAGAGAAACCTATCCAGTTTAAAGCATTGAGAGTAACAGTGATGAGAGTAAACGTTCTGAATAGCACCGAACCTGGCAGTTCTATTGCAGGGGGCTTCAAGGTTAGTAAGTAGACTGTAAGTTAATAAGGATCTGTTAGCTATAGTGGAGACGGGTAGACAAGAGAGATGGAAGTACTTAGTAAGGAACTTTTTGTTGCTGTGAAGTAATCCAAGTATTTGGTGTTTTATGCAATGATGGACATGTAGGTTGACTTTAAGCTGATCATCAATAATTGCCCCTAGTAACTTAGTCTGTGTTCAACATTAATGACTGCATTGTTAAGAGATGTTATGATAAAGGTGGGTTTGAGATGAGAGAGTGTTTTAGGGAGGAATAGGAGGAATTTGGTCTTTTTGTGGTTGAGAATAAGTTGACTTTGTGAGAGCCACTTTTCAGTAGAATTGAAGGAGTTTTGAGTGAGGGAGAGCAAGTCAGAGAGGGAATCAGCAGTGAAGATGATAGTGGAGTCATCTGCATATTGAATAAGATTAGAGTGAGGACAGGCAGTGTGAAGGAAATAAGATGTTGAACAGTCAGAGACCAAGAATAGAACCTTGAGGGACTCGTATCTTGCTGAGAGGAAGGAAGATAGAGGAGAGCCATTTAACAAATTATCCGTTTGATAGATAGCTGGTGAACCAGGAGACAGTAGAGGAAGAGAGGTTGAGTTTGGAGAGTTGAGAGAGAGTGTTAAAGGCTTTCAAAAGGTCTGGGAAGAGATAGGAGACAAGTTTATTATCTCTGGCAAGGGAGACAGAGTGGGTAAAAGAGATAAGAGCAGTAGCAATGCTGCAATAAGGACGAAAGCCACGCTGCGTAGGGAGAGTAGGTTTTCTAGAAGCTGATAGTCCAAGATTTGCGTATAATGCACATTTTTCTAGTATTTTAGAGAGGGGCGACAATATGGTAATAGGGCGGTAGTTAGAAAGTTGTGTACAATTACCACATTTCTGAATAGGTGTAGTAAAAAATTGTTTCCAGACTGAGGGAACCGTGGATTCCGATACAGAGCGATTAATGACCATAGAAATTGGATAAGCAATATGCATGTTTGAGAAAGTGTGGAGGAAGTTGTCACCTGAAGGAGAGCAAGACTTAAGCTTATGTAGGGGAGATTTTATGTAGCTAGTGGAGGCAGGTTTCAGAGAGAAGGCATGTTTTTGATAAGGGGGTAGGCGGATCGGGGAGGTTAAGAAACTAGATTACTAATAGTGTCAGTAAAATAAAAGTCAAGTATGGTTGCTGTTTGTAGTGTGAAGTATTATTCAGACATGGGTTGGGGGTAGTGGGGTTACCAGGGTGGAGAATTTGGTTAATAGTGGTTCAGAAGTTTTTGGGATTGCTGAGTTGAGTTATTTGAGGGGTTTAGGGAAAAGTTTTTTTGTCAATATTGACATGTTTCTTAGGTTATGAAGTTCTTTATAGGTTAGGAGGTGTTGCATTTAGCATTTTACCTTAAATGAAGACAAGACGCTTCTTCCTCTCTTTTAGTGGTATTTATTACGTGTGTGAGCCTACTGGAAAGTACCAGGGAGACTCCCCGAACAAAGGAATGCATAAGCTTATATGCTGGTGATACTGCTGACAGTGCTAAAATATAAACTAGACCAATTAAAATAGTACAAAAGACAATAAACCAATCAGTGGTTTACCCATAGGCTTGAAGCAGTTCACATTACTACATCTCTAGGCAGAGAATAAAAATCGGATACACTTCCATATAAGGCACATTTCCTGCCATCTGACAGGCTCTTGTCTTTCAGTACTTTTCCGCTATTCACAGTTTACTCAGTGTTCGCAGTACAAAGTCCATCTTAATGCATGCAGATTGTCACATACTCAATTTCCTTAAGCACATACTTTGGCCGTTCATATTTTACAGAGGTGTGAGGGGGATTTACTTTTAGACTAGTGTTTCCAGGCAATGTCTTTTTTTTATGCATGAGAATATGTGCACTGAGATAGCCAGGGAGAGTCTGTTGATTTTACCCTAATTGTCCTGAGGAGGAGGGCAAGGGAGTTTAGTATACTTAGAAATACAGAATTAAAATTTTAAACTGCTTCATCAAGAGGAAGGCGGGATAGAAAGGACCAGTCTATAGAGACAAGCATGTTATTAAATATGTCTGGTTGAAAGTTAGAGAGGTTGTAACAAGCTTTGAATCTATGTGATGTTAGGATGGAATCTTTAAACACAAATAGATGAGTGAGCATTTACGGAGTCAGGAAGAGTTTTAGGATGGTGTTATAGGTCTGGTTTAGACAGTTATCCAGTCTGAAAGAGTACTGGAGTTGGTAGACTTGTTAAATTAAGATGTTTTGAGAAGCCATATCAGAATAAGGACCGGGGTGAGTTTGAAGAATGGGTTAGCCAATGGATATTGACATCACCTAGTAGGACTAAACCACAGACCAGACGGCTCGAGCTTTGCAAAAAAAGATGACAATTGAGTAGATATAATTTAGCGCTTTCATCCACTTTATTTTAAAACATGGACTTCATCAGAAAAACGGGAACTCTCCCATGTTCCCGTTTTTATACATGACAGGAAATGATGTAAAATGACTCGTACATAGAATTAGTGTCTTTGTTTTATCTTACAAAACATGATATGATAAACGGATCGTTCTAACTTCATTAAATTGTTTTATAAACAGCATTACAACCATTTTATATTCTATCTGTGTAACAATGTATTTAAAAAATGAATACCAAAAAATTAATTAAAATGAACATGAAAATAACACATTCTTATTGAAAAATAAAAAAATAAGAAATATATTATTTATATACCAATTCTCAAGATACAATTTTTGTTGGAAATGAATCCATTAATAATATATTGTATATCAAATATCTGTATATCAAATGTCTAAGTGCTAATTATGAACTTTTTCTAAGTTTTAGAAGTACATGTATATAATCACTTATTTTTGACTTATTTATAGATAAACTTTAAATAGTCTATTACAAATGTAACTGTAAATACACTAATAACTAATATATTAAAAATTCATAACTCAAATGAAGCTAACCAACCTTCATATAAACCTAATAGATAGTAAAAAATATACTAAGTTTACTGTCTATATAATAAAAAACATTTGATGTTGATTGTATCGTTTAGCCCTGGGGAAGAATCAGCACCTAATATCAGCTGCCACAAAGTCTCCTTCTGTTCCAGTTTGTTGTTAATGTCACCATTCAACACTCCCTTGTCTATTTTGTCCAGTACAAAAAATTCAAACTTTTTAAAGTTGTTACACAACAAGGCATGTCTTGCTAGCGAATTGTTAGTATCCTTGTTTTTTATTGCAAGGACATGTTCATAAATGCGTCTCTTCAGAACTCTAATTGTTTTACCTATATAATAATTTCCACATGTGACACGTGGCCAAATAGACCACATGGTCACTGTTACAATTATAATATTCTTGTGCCCAGAGTGTTCTATTCAGATGTTTCAACGTCACAAAAGAAGTATTAGTAATGTATCTACACTGCTTACAATCTTTACATGAAAAAGTTCCCTTTTTATTACTTACTGCTCTGGTCAAAGTCTCTCTATTGTAACTTTTGTACTCTAGCATCTTCTTCACGTTCACCATATTTTTGTAGGTAAATGTTGGTGTTATACCCAAAACTGTCATGAGCTCTCTATTTCCTAAAATAATCCTCCAGTTTGTCTCTATGATACCCCTAATATACAACATCTCATTGGACAAAGGTAACGGAAACATTGTACTACAGTCTTTTGTTTCTAAATTTGATGTATTATGTACAGTATTCCCTACCAAAAACTCGTTCTTCTCAATGGACAAAATTGGTTTTGCTACCCCTTGTCTTAAATTGGCTACTTCTCTTTCCAATTTCTTCAGCAATTTCAGTTGGTATCCTCTCTCCAAAAATAACTTCCTTAATAATAGTAACTCTGTATGATATATATCATTGTCTGATGTTAATCTACTTAATCTTATCATTTGCCCTTTTATAACATTTTGCTTCATGTGCCCAGGGTGTAAACTTTCTTAATGCAGATACTGATTTGTAAAACATGGTTTCCTATATATTTTGCTTTGCAAGGTGTGATTCTCACTGTCAAAATATAGTGTCACATCTAGAAAATCTATTTCCTTCCCATATCCACTGATTTTAAATGTCAGGAAGCTTGTTGTTTTGTTTAGATCGTTTACCATATTTTCAAATTCATTCCTCTCTCCCCATACAAAAACAAATCATCTATGTATCTAACATAAAGTAGAACTTTGTTATAACTATCATGGCATTTTAAATGTTCATTTTCCCAGTTTGACATGACTATATTTTCAAATGCAGGAGCCACTCTGGCGCCCATCGCCACTCCTGAAATTTGTTTGTAATATTCTTTGTTAAAAACAAAGAAATTATTATCTAGAATTATGTCCATAAGTGAACAAATTGTATTAATTTTAGAGCTACACATATTCGACTTTGTGGCTAGATACAGTCTTAAACCCTCCACCCCTTCTTCCTGATTGATTGATGTGTAGAGACTCTTTACATCCAATGTTGCAAAGTGTACTTGATTATAGGAAAACTCACTTTTAGCTAGAATTTCTAATAGGTGCCACGAGTCTCTTAAGAAGTGTTTTGCTTTTTGTGCAACTGGGTTTAAGACATTATCTAACCAAATGGAGATGTTCTCTGTTTTGGAGTTTTTCGCTGACACTATTGGTCTGAATGTTAGATCATCCATGCCATACTGTACCTTTGGTATTCCAAAGAAATTTCCTATATTTGGATGCTCAGTTAACATGAAGTCATAATCTTCTTTTTCCAATTCATCTTGACAATACATGTCAAAAAGAGTAGTGTTTATCCTCCTATAACATTTCAGAATGTATTCAAGACTTACCCTACAATAATTATGCTCATCTTCTACTAATGTATTTATAGCCTTGTTATAATCAGCTACATTCATAATTATTATTTTTCCCCCTTTATCCGCCTTCATGACCCTAATATATTTAGATTTTGTTAAATCTTCTAGGGCTTTACGTTCCCCAGGTGACAAATTATCTTCTTTGTCTGTGTTTGTCATACTTCTAAATTCATTCTCACAAACCTTTTGGAACACTTGAAGTGTATTGACTAAAGGGGGATTATAAGTACTGGGTCTCCTAAATGTATTTTCCTTATTAGTACAAGGCAAGTTGACATCCTTCATAATATATTTCAGATTTAATTTACGCAAAAAAATCCTGAACTCTACTAACAGTTTCCCTATTTCCACTCTATTGGAGGGTATATAGTTGAAACCCTTCTTTAACAAATTAATACAGGAAACAGAAAGATTAAAGTCACTTAAATTGATTATAGTCATAGAATAGTCATCGTTCTCAGGGTGTGCTTTCACCACTTCTTCCTGTTCTTCCCTTTCTGTTTGCCCTTGTATTGGGTGGAATTGTACCACCTGGTAGTCTTTTTGGGTTGGGTTACACAGATAGAATATAAAATGGTTGTAATGCTGTTTATAAAACAATTTAATGAAGTTAGAACGATCCGTTTATCATATCATGTTTTGTAAGATAAAACAAAGACACTAATTCTATGTACGAGTCATTTTACATCATTTCCTGTCATGTATAAAAACGGGAACATGGGAGAGTTCCCGTTTTTCTGATGAAGTCCATGTTTTAAAATAAAGTGGAAGAAAGCGCTAAATTATATCTACTCAATTGTCATCTTTTTTTGCAAAGCTCGAGCCGTCTGGTCTGTGGTTTGGTTCTGTTGTTTTCTGGCTAGTCTGGATTGATTTTTTCTACATAAAAGATTATGACTTCATGTTAACTGAGCATCCAAATATAGGAAATTTCTTTGGAATACCAAAGGTACAGTATGGCATGGATGATCTAACATTCAGACCAATAGTGTCAGCGAAAAACTCCAAAACGGAGAACATCTCCATTTGGTTAGACAATGTCTTAAACCCAGTTGCACAAAAAGCAAAACACTTCTTAAGAGACTCGTGGCATCTATTAGAAATTCTAGCTAAAAGTGAGTTTTCCTATAATCAAGTACACTTTGCAACATTGGATGTAAAGAGTCTCTACACATCAATCAATCAGGAAGAAGGGGTGGAGGGTTTAAGACTGTATCTAGCCACAAAGTCGAATATGTGTAGCTCTAAAATTAATACAATTTGTTCACTTATGGACATAATTCTAGATAATAATTTCTTTGTTTTTAACAAAGAATATTACAAACAAATTTCAGGAGTGGCGATGGGCGCCAGAGTGGCTCCTGCATTTGCAAATATAGTCATGTCAAACTGGGAAAATGAACATTTAAAATGCCATGATAGTTATAACAAAGTTCTACTTTATGTTAGATACATAGATGATTTGTTTTTTGTATGGGGGGGAGAGAGGAATGAATTTGAAAATATGGTAAACGATCTAAACAAAACAACAAGCTTCCTGACATTTAAAATCAGTGGATATGGGAAGGAAATAGATTTTCTAGATGTGACACTATATTTTGACAGTGAGAATCACACCTTGCAAAGCAAAATATATAGGAAACCATGTTTTACAAATCAGTATCTGCATTAAGAAAGTTTACACCCTGGGCACATGAAGCGAAATGTTATAAAAGGGCAAATGATAAGATTAAGTAGATTAACATCAGACAATGATATATATCATACAGAGTTACTATTATTAAGGAAGTTATTTTTGGAGAGAGGATACCAACTGAAATTGCTGAAGAAATTGGAAAGAGAAGTAGCCAATTTAAGACAAGGGGTAGCAAAACCAATTTTGTCCATTGAGAAGAACGAGTTTTTGGTATGGAATACTGTATATAATACATCAAATTTAGAAACAAAAGACTGTAGTACAATGTTTCCGTTACCTTTGTCCAATGAGATGTTGTATATTAGGGGTATCATAGAGACAAACTGGAGGATTATTTTAGGAAATAGAGAGCTCATGACAGTTTTGGGTATAACACCAACATTTACCTACAAAAATATGGTGAACGTGAAGAAGATGCTAGAGTACAAAAATTACAATAGAGAGACTTTGACCAGAGCAGTAAGTAATAAAAAGGGAACTTTTTCATGTAAAGATTGTAAGCAGTGTAGATATATTACTAATACTTATTTTGTGACGTTGAAACATCTGAATAGAACACTCTGGGCACAAGAATATTATAATTGTAACAGTGACCATGTGGTCTATTTGGCCACGTGTCACATGTGGAAATTATTATATAGGTAAAACAATTAGAGTACTGAAGAGACGCATTTATGAACATGTCCTTACAATAAAAAACAAGGATACTAACAATTCGCTAGCAAGACATGCCTTGTTGTGTAACAACTTTAAAAAGTTTGAATTTTTTGTACTGGACAAAATAGACAAGGGAGTGTTGAATGGTGACATTAACAACAAACTGGAACAGAAGGAGACTTTGTGGCAGCTGATATTAGGTGCTGATTCTTCCCCAGGGCTAAACGATACAATCAACATCAAATGTTTTTTATTATATAGACAGTAAACTTAGTATATTTTTTACTATCTATTAGGTTTATATGAAGGTTAGTTAGCTTCATTTGAGTTATGAATTTTTAATATATTAGTTATTAGTGTATTTACAGTTACATTTGTAATAGACTATT